>NC_058083.1:446143430-446440310 GCF_014858855.1 Bufo gargarizans
CTCCTCAGGATTCAGAGTAGGACATCCTCAGGGTTGAATACAGGGCCTCTTCAAGCTTCATTGTATGGCCTTTGTAGGATTCAGTGTAGGAACTACTAGATCTACATGTGTCCACCCTTACCTTTTTCAATTTAGTTAATGACTCCAATTTTTCACAAAACAAATTTATTATAATATGGCAACATTAAAAGCAAAACAGACTGGTATACACACATATGCTGAGCCAAGAGCAAAAGTCAGGAAGGGCCCTTTGATCTCCAAAAGCTCATTATGGAGCACCCCATATGTCTTTTCAACTATTCTGTTGTTGCTAAGAGCCATGCAATGTATTAAAGGGGTTGTGCAGTGGGTACATATTGATGACCTATCCCCAGGATAAAGGTAATTTTCTCTGCATTCAAGACAGAAGAACCATATAAGAACACCACTGGGGACAACATGAGCCGGCTGGTAAGGTAGCCGAATGGTTTGAAGGTCAATATCGTGCTGACATTTTCTCTTTAATGGTGAGGTAAAGGACGAATGAAATGAATACACAAGTGAGTGTATATCAGAAATACATAAAATGTGCAGATATAGAAAACCACATACTACAAAGAAAATATGACAACAGATTTAGTAATAAATAATATTCAAAGTGTGGAAACAAAGAGGTGGAAAAGAGGTCACTAGAATAAGATCTCAGTTGCGAGAAGAGGAAGGCCAAAAACTGTGATTTGCCTAAAGAGCTATAAGGCAGCAATAAAAATTATGTATCACAGAAATAAGCAATTAGTGTTATCTCCAATTGCTTTATTGGCAGTACTCACTCATTAGAATGGAAGCAGCTCTAAAACAGATTGCAACATATAACAGCATATGGGATTTTGCATTATATGGCTGTATCTTGCCAAGTTGTCATAATTTCATTACAATGCATGAAGTAAACTATCTCATTGTAGTGTTATGATCTGGCGATGACCCCTTGTAGATTACTGGCAGTTTTGCCATTTTTGTGATAAAAAAAAAAACACGGAATGATACCATGGCTTAATGAGTTATGGAATGTAAAACCAGATTTCACTGCAGCAGCAGTCACTGTAGAAACATAAGCGTATTTCCACGGTATGGATAGAAATCAGTAAGCAAATGAAGGCTTAAAGGAGATCTGTAACGTCTCCTGACATCTCTGCTCCACCAATAACGTACATCCCCTCTGTAATAATTCTTGAGCATATATATATATATATATATATATATATATATATATATTTAGCTCACTGGTCCGAGGAAGTCCAGTCCTATAGAGATCCAGACAGACTTTAAAGGGAATCTGTCACCAGAATCATCACCATTAAACTAAAACTATTGTCTTGTAGCACCTACTACCTCCTTTCCAGATGTGCTTTTCTTTCCTTGCTGCTTGGTTTCTATCTTGAAAAAATCCACTTTATTCCTTATGCAAATGAGCCAGTAAGGTGCCCAGAGGGCCATTATTTTTGTTCAAAGGCGCCCAGGAACACCCCCATTGAGTGGCCAGGCCCGCCCTCCAGCAGAGCCCAAGCACGCCTCTCTTCGGCTCATACTCTACGCCACGAGCAGTGCCGTTCCCCCCCCCCCCATACACACACTATATCACTACCAGCAGAGAACCCCTCCCACCCTTGCCTTCAGTGTCACTGACAAATCTCGCCGCGATCTTCCAGCAGAGGATGAAACCGTCACTGGGCTCGGCGCATGCCCAGTGAAACATTTGAGGCTGATTCCCTCAGTTATGAACACTGCCTGCGCCTCCACTCTTCCGGTTCAACTGAGGGAATCGGCCTCAAATGTTTCCCTATACAGAATTATTGTTTGTCGGCAGCAGATCGTGTTTAGACACCACAATCTGACGCCTGCAAATGATACATTTTAAATCTGTCAACAGATTTGAATTTCTCGAAGAATAGACGTTTCCTCGTTCATCTGGTAATCGCTGGCAGTAGTACACTGCCAAACGATTGTTAGCCCGTCTAATACAGGCTTAACACTGGCAGCACTGATTGACATGGTCAGACTGTGCAGGGCACACTGCCAACTGGTAAAACCCATATGAACCTTCATTGCAAACTGCTAGAAATTCATTCATAACTTCTAGAAAGAATAATAAAGGAATGGTACATCACAGAGTCATAACAATAGATGTTATCACATGGGTAATGCAAGTAATTACTAAAACAGATGTCAGGAGAGATTACAAGTCTTCCTCAATAACGCTATATATTGCAGAATATACATTCTATCAGGTCATATGTGAACCATGGCCTAACTAAACTACCTACTGTATACATACAGTATGCAGACTTGTGTAATGCGCATTATTAAATACATCCCATTAGGGACTGATCTGAAGTTAAAAAAGTTCTCATTAGCATATGTTTAGAGTAGATGTCTGATTTTCCTAAACAGTTCTCCAAATCTGCTGTATAAACACAGGGAGGGCGTTGGGATTGCAATTTATCAACTGGTTTGCATCAGTTTCTTGGATTAAAAAAAGTCAGAAATTCTTGCACAAGCCATGTTTTAACAAAAACATTTTTTATTTTTTTGCTAGTCTCCCCAATTTTGTTAAAAACCATAAATTATTATTGCGTAATTGTATGCCAGCTTATAGTTGATATAGATTCGATTTTCTGGCACATGGACTTTCAAACGATACGCAGGCACCTCACGCCTGCGCCAGTCTAAGTAAATCTCTCACACAGAGAGGAACGAGACAGGAGCTTAGGACCTTGCTGCATACTGGTTATACATTGAACACATTAATAAAACAGTATGTGTAATTTCCCTCTAGTGGCAACTGCAGGAAGGATGTTATATCAGATGTTAACATTATGTCTGAATAGGTGATCTGGAGAATAATATTCTGTTACAGTATCTCTTTTATGTTGTTCATTTATTAGCCGATTTCCATGCTTTTTTAGTTTTTGCTATATTGTTTGCACATGTGATTACTGCTAGGAATAGTTTTGTTTTTTTTAGAACTCAATTTTCATCGAAAAGTTTTTTTGGGGAATTTTGGGCTGATTTTCTTTTTTATTTCATCAGTGCTATACCATTGAAAATGAAATTAAAAATATTGTCCTCCTGTGTCAGTCATCACATACACATATGTGTATATAAGTCCTATATACACAGGTAATCCATCGTAAAGAGGATATTATTTGCAAGCTAATCCTCTTTATTAATAGTAGATTTAGAATAGAATGAAAGTATAACAGCTCTATTGTTCTCTTGATCGGCCTAGATAAAGATGCTCACAGAACAGCATTGCACTTACTAGTGTAATGTATGATACTCTAATTCAGTCACTCACCCATCTTTCCCTGATCGGAGTGAATAGTCTGACTGAGAGAGTTAATGCAAGGCTGCTTGCCGTTGCTAAAGTCCAAACACAGGAGGAAGTTAAAGAACCAGGGAAGGAAGTAGAATACATGTAGTGACTTGAATAACTGACATCCAGAAAACCATCCATTTTTTGTAAAAAATAAAATAAAATACACACTGAATATTTACATATAGGCCAATAACATGTGATAAAAATTGTTTGATGGAAGTGTCTCTGTAAGCACTTTTAAAATTGTGCTCCAATTTGTGGTTTCATAAAAACTGCATACTTTTAGTATCAGTAGCCGTAATTTTTCTTGATGAAACAGCATAATATCTTGTGAAACACTGAACTTATTTAAAAAGTATATTTAAGCTGTTCATTAGAACTGATTGTAACTAACATTTTATTTGGGAAAAAAAGTTTAATGAATTAAACATTTTGTTGCAGATAGATGACCATTTTCCTTCCCATATTATCAGGACAATGAAACCATAGAGCAGGCATCCTCAAACTGCGGCCCTCCAGCTGTTGCAAAAATACAACCCCCAGCATGCCCGAGCAGCCTACAGGTATCAGCCTACAGAAGGGCATTGTGGGAGTTATAGTTTTACAACAGCTGGAGGAACGCAGTTTGAGGATGCCTGCCATAGAGGGTATCAACTCAACTGGTTTGAGAGCTTACAACAATGGGATACCTAAAGCAGGTAGGTACAATGGGGCCGGAATGTGCTGTCCGCATCCGCATTTGCAGATCCGCACTTTCGCATCCGTGCTTCCGTTTACGCAAAAAAATAGAACATGTCCTATTCTAGGCGTTTTCTATTATAGTGCCGGCAATCTGCGGTCCACAAATTGCGAAATGCACATTGCAGGTGTCCGTGTTTTGCAGATCCGCAAAACACTTACGGACGTGTGAATGGACCCTCATAGTAAAATTATTAAAGGTTACATTTTATCTTTATGTATATTCTAATGGATTGCCTTCCTTGTACAATGTTATAATATACTTTCTATGTTAGAAAGTATATTATAGTGCATTTGTATTGTGCGGCAGTTGTGTATGGTCCTGCTGCGATACTGCAGGTATATAGAGGGACGAGCGCTATTGGAAAAAATAATTTCTACTGGTGTGATATACCAGTCATCCCCCCAAAAAACAGATTGAAGCGGGGTGTTATATACCAATATACTTTCTTTATAGTGCATTTGGGTACTGTATAGTGCATTTGCGCATGCTCATACGCGAAAAATATTTTGCCTATATCTCGCATTGAAAAAAATAATAAATGGAGATCGCAAATTCGAATAATACATCTGGTATGTCACTGTCCATGTTGTGGGAATATTTGTGCACTTCTAGTAATTATTTCTTGGCTGCAAATATGAGCTGAAGGTTTTTCAGGTTCCCGAACCGTCCCGGCAGATGTTCGTCCACTATTGTCAAGTATTTTGATATGCCATAATTACCATATTTTTCGCCCTATAAGATGCAGTGCGTCTTATGGGGCGAATGATGCATTTTGCCAAACTGTCAATGATAGGCCGTGCCACGATGCCGCGCAACGGGTGTATCAGCTGAGAGGAAGGAGGGGCTGGGGGCCGGCATCTGGTTTTATAATGACAGCGTGGCCCGTGCAGTGACTGTATTCTACTACACGGGCCCCGCTCACTGTATATACCGTAATCTTATCTATAATTGTGGCATTGTTAATAGTAATCAGCGCCTGTATATAGTAATCCTATCTATAATTGTGGCATTGTTAATAGTAATCAGCGCCTGTATTACTTACAACAAGCGGTCGGTAGCAGAGAGGAGGGAGGAGGCAGGCCAGGAGAACGGGCGCTGGCAGCGTGAGTCACTACGTCACGCGCCTGTGCCGCCCACTTTATGAATGAAGCAGGCGGCACAGGCGCGTAACGTAGTGACTCATGCTGCCAGCGCCCGTCCTCCCGGCCTGCCTCCTCCCTCCTCTCTGCTACCGACCGCTTGTTGTAAGTAATACAGGCGCTGATTACTATTAACAATGCCACAATTATAGATAAGATTACTATATACAGGCGCTGATTACTATTAACAATGCCACAATTATAGATAAGATTACGATATATACAGTTAGCGGGGCCCGTGTAGTAGAATACAGTCACTGCACGGGCCACGCTGTCATTATAAAACCAGATGCGACCCCCACCCCCTGTATTGAGGTTCATTAACACTACAGGGACACTGTTATGGAGGGGATCTGTGGATGACACATATATGTGTCATCCACAGATCCCCATAACAGTGTCATCCAGAGACCCCAATAAGAGCCATCCAGAGATCCCCATAACAGTGTCACCCATAGATCCCCCATAACAGTGTCACCCACAGATCCCCCATAACAGTGTCACCCACAGATCCCCCATAACAGTGTCACCCACAGATCCCCCATAATAGTGTCATCCACAGACCACCATCAGTTCAAAACCCACCAAAAGCACAACTTTTTGTTCAAAATATTTTTCTTATAGGGCGAAAAATACGGTACATAATTCCGTCCATTGTATTGTGAAAGGATCTGGTAACTGCAGCGCTGCTCCCATTGTAGTGAATGAGAGCAGTGCTATAGTTACCAGCTCAATCCACTACACAATGTTGACAGCTGATTGACCGGGGTGTGGGGTGTTGGCTCTCTGGGGGTCTGATATTAACTTATTCTGAGGATAGGCCATCAATATCAAAATCCTGGATAACCCCATTAAAGTAGCCATACTCTTTAGATAGTATAGCCTAGTTTGGCTAAAAGCTGTTCCTCCCAACCGTCCCATACACATGCACACTGGTTCTGGCCAAGCATGAATGTGGAGAAGGCAATGGGCCACTACCAAGAACAGTTCAGATGTCCATATGATCTGAAGTAACCCAAAACAGGAAGCAATTATAAAAGTATTTATTAATTTTTTGCATTTTTAAAGGTCTGCGCATGAGTAGACCGGAAAACTGGATCAGTTTTGGTGAAACGCGTAATGCCAGATCCGGCACTAATACATTTCAATGGAAATTAATGCCGGATCCGGCATTCCAGCAAGTGTTCAGGATTTTTGGGTGGAGAGAAAACTGCAGCATGTTGCCAAAAAACGTAAGAGGGACTGAACTGATGCATCCTGACGCATTCTGAACGGAATGATCTCCATTCAGAATGCATACGGATAAAACTGATCAGTTTTTTCCGGTATTGAGCTCCTGTGATGGAACTCAACACTGGAAAAGAAAAACGCTAGTGTGAAAGTACAGAAATCACTGCCAAAAATTGCACGCAACTGACAATACTAGCTAATTTCTTAAGCTGATGTTAACATCTGAGAACTTTGCCAATATCTTCCAGTCAGGAACATATCGGAGCCCCTCATGCACCACGTCACGGTGTCTCAGCAAGCATGGGGTCCTACCACTAAAACACCTGTGGTGTGTCTGAACAGTGCTAGAACCAACTCACAGCCAGACTCTCACATGCCTCCATAGTGGTATCACCAATGCACGGTGAGGTAGGATAAAGCTGTGAGCCGCACCCACAACAGACCATGTGACACAGAAGCTACCAGGTGCAAAAGAAAGTTACCAGCAAAATGAATATTTTCACAGAATTTTTTAATACATATTTTGGGTAGGTATATAACTGAAGTTTCACTGAGAGATTAAACCTACTTTAAAAATTAACTTTTTTGAAAGATAAATCCCAAATAACAATACATTTTACATATATATAAATTTTATAATGACTGCAGTATATATATTATACTGACTGCAGTTTGATATCTAGCATGGAGTATTCACAGGGTTTTCAGTATTCCAGATATATGTATCACAATAAATAGAAAAAATTACCACTCACGGTTACCGATATGTAGTATTCGGCGATTCACAGTGGGTCCCAGATCAGGTTTACAATAAGTGACTTGATGTTGAGTCCCAGATCCGGATACCAAAGATGTTGGTCATCAGGTGTAGATACAATTTCTCCACTGTCAGTTTGCCAATAAGGTAAGTTAGAGAAAAAAGAAACAAATAAGAAAAATAGGGAGGTCTGACCCTAAAAGTGGAGAGAACCTCCGCCTAAATGTGGAGGTATCACCCCCTAATGAGGCGACCCCACTTATCGACGGCTAAGCCCTAAGTGATAACCCTGAAAATAACTCCCAGAAAAAAGATCCCGACGCGTTTTTTCTCTGTCATCAATTTGGTGACAGGATCATCAGGGGATGTTGGATGCAGAGTGGCACAATCGCCCAAAAAGATTCAAACCAGATAAAAGCTGCTGGTCTTGCTGCTGAATAGATGTGAAGATGGCAGTCCAGAAAAATATTCATTAAAAGTTAATTTTTAAAGTAGGTTTAATCTCTTACCAGCAAAATGAAGTAGTACTTTCCATACACATAAAAAAAAAAAAAAAAAATCACTGGGTGGCCTAAATGGGTGGAAATGCTCCAAACCCAAACACTATAGAGTGTTTTTTGTTTAACCGAGGGAGCAATTCCTCTGCATGCGGGCCGCAGAACGGCAATCCCCAGCAAAAAATGCGTACAATTGAGGATGTCGGGGCGGGCCAAATGTACCACAAAGGACATCTTACACAAAATAATACAATGTGCAGATGAAAAAATATATAAATACAAAAATCACTGCCAAAAATTGCACCATAATGATACGCAACTGACAATACTAGCTAATTCCTCAAGCCAATGTTATTTCGACCAGTCCACTTTATTGGATGCACTTTACTGGCCAAGTGGGGTCTCTATCACAGTACTCATCCGCATGATTTTATATATGTGTTTATTGTCATGGTTACATTGTGTTTCAATAAAGTGATGTTTTGTTATATTACATGTGTGGTCTGTGATTTGGTAGAGTGGCTTTTATGTGTCCACACATGAGTGATAGGGTTATGCTCCTGTTGGCGATATATAGGGAGACAGCTGCAGCAGAAAGGACACATCCCCAAGCTGTGATAGAGAGCGCTAAAACACAAAGGACACCCCCAGAGCTGTAAAAGGGAGAGAGCTACAGCAGAAAAGACACACCCTCTAAAAACGGAGATGCTCCATGAGCTGCCAGTTTGAAGTAAATCCTACAGAGCAATTATAACATAGTTTATAAGACTGAAAAAAATACATTTGTCCACCCAGTTCGGCCTGTTATCCTACAAGTTTATCCAGAAGAAGGCAAAAAAAAACTGTGAGGTAGAAGCCAATTTTCCTTCCTAACTCCAATCAGGCAATCAGAATAACTACCTGGATCAACGACCCCTCTCTAGTAGCTATAGCCTGTAATAGTATTACACTCCAGAAATACAGGGAGTGCAGAATTATTAGGCAAGTTGTATTTTTGAGGATTAATTTTATTATTGAACAACAACCATGTTCTCAATGAACCCAAAAAACTCATTAATATCAAAGCTGAGTATTTTTGGAAGTAGTTTTTAGTTTGTTTTTAGTTTTAGCTATTTTAGGGGGATATCTGTGTGTGCAGGTGACTATTACTGTACATAATTAATAGGCAACTTAACAAAAAACAAATATATACCCATTTCAATTATTTATTTTTACCAGTGAAACCAATATAACATCTCAACATTCACAAATATACATTTCTGACATTCAAAAACAAAACAAAAACAAATCAGTGACCAATATAGCCACCTTTGTTTGCAAGGACACTCAAAAGCCTGCCATCCATGGATTCTGTCAGTGTTTTGATCTGTTCACCATCAACATTGCGTGCAGCAGCAACCACAGCCTCCCAGACACTGTTCAGAGAGGTGTACTGTTTTCCCTCCTTGTAAATCTCACATTTGATGATGGACCACAGGTTCTCAATGGGGTTCAGATCAGGTGAACAAGGAGGCCATGTCATTAGATTTTCTTCTTTTATACCCTTTCTTGCCAGCCACGTTGTGGAGTACTTGGACGCGTGTGATGGAGCATTGTCCTGCATGAAAATCATGTTTTTCTTACCTTGCAGACTTCTTCCTGTACCACTGCTTGAAGAAGGTGTCTTCCAGAAACTGGCAGTCGGACTGGGAGTTGAGCTTGACTCCATCCTCAACCCAAAAAGGCCCCACAAGCTCATCTTTGATGATACCAGCCCAAACCA
This sequence comes from Bufo gargarizans, assembly GCF_014858855.1. Taxonomy (NCBI): domain Eukaryota; kingdom Metazoa; phylum Chordata; class Amphibia; order Anura; family Bufonidae; genus Bufo; species Bufo gargarizans. The sequence goes on from NC_058083.1 coordinate 446,152,913, forward strand.
GTACTCCACCTCCACCTTGCTGGCGTCTGAGTCGGACTGGAGCTCTCTGCCCTTTACCAATCCAGCCATCTGGCCCATCAAGACTCACTCTCATTTCATCAGTCCATAAAACCTTAGAAAAATCAGTCTTGAGATATTTCTTGGCCCAGTCTTGACGTTTCAGCTTGTGTGTCTTGTTCAGTGGTGGTCGTCTTTCAGCCTTTCTTACCTTGGCCATGTCTCTGAGTATTGCACACCTTGTGCTTTTGGGCACTCCAGCGATGTTGCAGCTCTGAAATATGGCCAAACTGGTGGCAAGTGGCATCTTGGCAGCCGCACGCTTGACTTTTCTCAGTTCATGGGCAGTTATTTTGCGCCTTGGTTTTTCCACACGCTTCTTGCGACCCTGTTGACTATTTTGAATGAAACGCTTGATTGTTCGATGATCACGCTTCAGAAGCTTTGCAATTTTAAGAGTGCTGCATCCCTCTGCAAGATATCTCACTATTTTTGACTTTTCTGAGCCTGTCAAGTTCTTCTTTTGACCCATTTTGCCAAAGGAAAGGAAGTTGCCTAATAATTATGCACACCTGATATAGGGTGTTGATGTCATTAGACCACACCCCTTCTCATTACAGAGATGCACATCACCTAATATGCTTAATTGGTAGTAGGCTTTCGAGCCTATACAGCTTGGAGTAAGACAACATGCATAAAGAGGATGATGTGGTCAAAATACTCATTTGCCTAATAATTCTGCACGTAGTGTACATCCAGGCCCCTCTTGAACTCTTTTAGTGAACTCACCATCACCACCTCCTCAGGCAGAGAGTTCTATAGTCTCACTGCTCTTACCGTAAAGAACACTCTTCTATGTTTGTGTACAAACCTTCTTTCCTCCAGACACAGAGGATGTCCCCTTGTCACAGTCCTGGGGATAAATAGATATTGGGAGAGATCTCTGTACTGACCCCTGATATATTTATACATAGTAATTAGATCTCCCCTCAGTCGTCTTTTTTGTAAAGTGAATAACCCTAATTTTGATAATCTTTCAGGGTACTGTAGTTGCCCCATTCCAGTTATTACTTTAGTTGCCCTCCTCTGGACCTTCTTCAGATCTGCTATGTCTGCTTTGTTCACAGGAGCCCAGAACTGTACACAGTACTCCATGTGTTGCCTGGCCAGTGATTTGTAAAGTCGTAGGACTATGTTCTCATCACGGGCATCTATACCCCTTTTGATGCAACCCATTATCTTATTGGCCTTGGCAGCAGCTGCCTGGCACTGGTTTCTGCAACTTAGTTTGTGGGTCACCAAAATTCCTAGATCCTTTTCCATGTCAGTGTTACCCAGTGTCTTACCTTTTAGTATGTACCGTTGACTTGCATTATTCCTTCCCATGTGCATAATCTTACATTTGTCAGTGTTAAACCTCATCTGCCACTTATCTGCCCAAGCCTCCAATCTATCCAGATCGCTCTGTAGCAGTATACTGTCCTCATCAGTGTTAATTACTTTACACAGTTTAGTGTCATCTGCAAAAATGTATATTTTACTATGGAAGCCTTCTACAAGATCATTAATAAATATATTGAAAATAATAGGGCCCAATACTGACCCCTGAGGTACTCCACTAGTGACAGTGACCCAATCTGAGTGTGTACCGTTAATACCCACCCTCTGTTTTCTATCACTGAGCCAGTTACTTACCCACATGCAGACATTTTCCCCCAGTCCAAGCATTCTCATTTTATACAGTAACCTTTTATGTACAGTACAGTACAGATGTTGAAGCAATAAATGGGGAGATTTCTGGATCCATATGAAGTACAGGGCTTGTTCTACCTTTTTTTAATAAGAGATTGTTATGTATTATAACCCATTTAATACATCACTCCCTTATTTGGTTTTGGTGGCATCAAAGTCCAAATACCTTCATACAGAAGGATCCTATCTGTGTCAGGTATGGATTTCACATTCCGATAACTATAGACATTGCACAAAGCAAATCTGCCGTTGTTTTCTCATTTACATTGTAATGCTGCTGTGTGTCCTGCTTCCAGTCCCATAGTAACAATACGAAGCTACTTTGACCTAAGTGCTTCCAGGTGACAGTTGGCTTTCTGCTGATTTATTAAAAATGTTATATTTTTACTGCTTCATTGCTTGTGTGTACTCTCCAGAGTGTGGTCATATGACAAGTATAATGACAATCTGTCTCTCCGCTAGCATCTCTACTTTGGTTATTTGTTTGATGAAGTGAGTAGATTCACTTTTGTTGCCCTTCATCAGAGCTTAATGTCTTTACTTTGGGATCAATATACTTTATGAATAATTTTATTTGCCTCTATTTTTTATGTTCTTTTTTTTTCCCCCTCCTCATTATCATACTGAGTTTATTATCCGGTGCTGTCAGTATCTTTACCCTGTCATATGTTCCAGAGGTACAGTAAATATCACTAGTGCTGTAATTAATATGCACACCCTCTGCAGTAATTAAAGCAAAGACCCCTTCAACCAGCTGAGCTTCATACACTAATTCCACCTTATCTTCTTAATGAACTTATTGCAATCTGAAACTAACTAAGAACGCTGTTCAGTGGAAGGAGAAGAAAGGAGTCAGATGAGATGCAATAATACCTGTGATCATGTTAATATAAGAAAAACAAATTTAATTAGTTCACATCTAATTAAGTTTATAGTACAATTATATTCCACCATTTCTGAAGTCTACTTGCACTAATGCTATTTAACCGCCTGCTCGGAGAGTTGCGGGACAAATAATTCTTGGTACCTGCAGTGAATGTACAACGTTCCACTGTAAGCTAGTATGGGAATGCATTTTTAGCTGCCGATAGGTTTAATAAATCTGTTCATAAACTTCACTCTTTCTAATGTCATCTTGAATCACTCAATTAAATGTATAATTTCGATGGGTTTACCATAATATGCCTCTTCGGTTAACAGTCATTACTAATCAAAAGGAATTAGGCAAGAATTACTCAATTTCCTTCAAACAATATGGCCCCTTTCACACGAGCGAGTTTTACACACGGGTGCGATGCATGAAGTGAACGCATAGCTCCCGCACTAAATCCTGACCCATTCCTTTCAATGGGTCTGTGTACATGAACGTTTTTTTCACACATCATTTCTGCGTTGCATGAGAATCGCAGCATGTTCTATATTCTGCATTTTTCACACAGCTTTGGCCCCATAGAAGTGAAAGGGGCTCCATTAAAAATCGCATCCGGATACAATTCAGATGCGGTCCGGATGCAATGTGTTTTTCTCTGATGGTTGCTATGAGATGTGAAAAACGCATCAAAACAGATTGCACCCGCGCGTAAAAAACTGAAACACTGAGCGCAATTGCAGACAAAAGTGACTGAACTTGCTTGCAAAATGGTGCGAGTTTTTCTGAACGCATCCTGAGCAAATCCCTATTGTTCGTGTGAAAGAGGCCTAAGCGTACTACCACACAGGGCGGCCGTACAGGCAGGGCCGGCACCACCCATAAGCAAAGTACGCCACCGCGTAGAGCGCACTCTTGCTGGGGGCACCGGTGCCGCTCTGGCCAGGTTTAGCATTAGGATCTTTTTAACCGGCCCGCAGCGCCGCCTCCTAGCTAATTTATTCACTTCACTTGCCGCTGAGGTAAATGCAGAGAAGCGCTATAATCTCCCACAGGCGCACTGGATACAGTAGTCTACGCCCGGGCCGTGCGGACTACTGGCAGAGGCATCGTTGAGCGAAGTGCGCATGCACATCTTCCAGCACACCTCGCTAGACGATGCCTCTGCCAGTAGTCAGCACGGGCGCAGACTATTGTATCCAGTGCGCCTGTGCGAGATTACGGCGCTTATCTGCATTTACCTCAAGTAAAGTGAATAAATTAGCTAGGAGGCGGCGCTGGGCGAGGAGGGGATCTGTGTATGTGACACTTGTGGGGATCTGTGTATGTGACACTTGTGGGGATCTGTGTATGTGACACTTGTGGGGATCTGTGTATGTGACACTTGTGGGGATCTGTGTATGTGACACTTGTGGGGATCTGTGTATGTGACACTTGTGGGGATCTGTGTATGTGACACTTGTGGGGGTCTGTGGATGACACTTGTGGGGGTCTGTGGATGACACTTGTGGGGGTCTGTGGATGACATGGTAGCTGGAGGGAGAAAACGTGGCTTTACCATAATAATGAAGGGTACAGTCTGTATAAATAGGTGGACGACAAAAAAGGGGCAGGTCAAGGGGCGTGGTCAAGGGGCGGAGTCAAGGGGAGCGGCAAAATTAGCTTTTGCCTAGGGTGGCAAAAATCCTTGCACCAGTCCTGCCTACAGGCTGCATCGAGCCCGAATAAAACTGATGAGGACCATAGTGTTTAGTTGGTCTCTATTGTTAATGGCTACACAGTAGGTCTGGAATGCAGTGCAGCTGCGCTGCATCCGCAACACGATCATGTCATGTGGTTGTGCCCTAAGGATGCAGTTTTAGAAGCTAAAATCAAGAGTGGATCAAAAAAGAAGGGAAAGTATAAAAGGACAGATACAACTTGTCCTCTTTTTGTATTCACTCCTGGTTTTGGCTTCCAAAACTGCATTAAAAAAAAACTGAGCACGTGGCTTTACCCTAAATCATTTAGAATATGAGTATTAGGCTATTTAAAGTTGTTATTGATTTAAAATTGAATTTATAAAGTGATTTTCTAATAAAAACGAATGAATTTTGAGAAGTTATGCACCTTTCTAATTTTGAAGGATATTTATGATATTTATGAAAGGATATTTATGAAACCTGGTGTGGCACTATTTTGGCATCAAAATGTCGCAAGTGATTTTGCAACATTTTACAACATTTTGACCTCAGCACCTTAGGGCTCCAATTTTGGAGAACAAAAGTCAGGTTTTCTGCTTACATCACTTTTAAAGCAGTATTCCCATCTGGGACACAGAGGACTTACCACTAGGATAGGCCGTCACGGTCAGATAGATGTGGGTCCACCCTCTCGCAATTGCTCCCATGTCCAGGATGCAGCCCCTGAAGTGAAAAAAAGAGCAGCCGCACATTTGCTGCCACCCTCGGTTTTGAGTTATGAAAAAAGCCGAATGCTGGCTCGGCTGTCTCCGGCAGTCCCATATCGGTGAAGGTGGCCTATCTTGTATGACCTGCCCTCCATTCACCTCTACTCACTATTTCAGTGGGCTGGTTACAGAAACAGCATGGGTTCCAGAGGTTGGACCCGCACCCATCTCACATTGATAGCATATTCTAGCAATATGCCATCAATGTCCTAGATCAGGGATCAGCAACCTTTCGGCAGTCCAGTTGTTGTGAAACTACAATTCCCAGCATGGGAATTTCTAAGTAAGTTCTTTGAAGAGCAGAGCAAGTATGCATGCTGAGAGTTGTAGCTTCACAACAGCTGGAGTGCCGGTGGTTGCCTACCCCTGTCCTAGATGGCAGTGATCAGCGGCAGGGGCAATATTTGAACTAGCAATATTTAGCGAATATTTGGGCGAATATTCGTCATATATTCGTGAATTCGAGAATTCACGATCTCCAGTCATTATTTTATTGATTGCGAAAACTGATAAGGAGTAAAATAACAGATAATAAAAAAAAATATATATATATATATATATATATATATATAGATATATATATAGATATTATATGTAAATGGATAATATATGTGATCTTAGATATATATATATATATATATTGTAATGACTAGTAATATCTCTGGATACTCGACTTTTAGGATTGCTAAACAATATCATAAGAATTCCTGTAAAAATACTCTTTCATAATATCTCTTTTATCTGCACCCATCTCGAGTGGATGCGCTCCACCTTGAAAAGCATCGGAAGTGAGCATACGCTCACTCTGGATTTAAAAGACGCCACTCCTGGGTGATATCGCGTTCTGCCTGGGTGACGTCACGTCCGGCCTGGGTGTGGAGTGCCCCAGGCTGAGAAGCAGAAAACCATAGGAGAGATATGTTAGCAGACGTCACTTCTGATGATGTCATTTCCGGTACCGGCGACAACATATTTATTATAAATATGTGAGTTATTCATATGTCTTGTAATGTTCATTGTATGTTTACTTCTCCTTAGGAAGGGGGGAATTGTTCAACCCCCGAAATGCGTTGAGCCACAAATTCCTGTGAGAGTGTGCTGCCATCAATCTCCATACATCTACATGCGATCCTGGCCAGGAGGGTTAAAAGTCCTGCAGGTGTATTGAGCTTATCCTGCAGACAACCCCCCAGCGAAGTGAGTACATACCATATGTTTTTATCCGATGTGAAAGAGATTTTATGCCATCAGGTGGTCCCATAGGTATGGGAGATTAATGTCCATGTCCTTCTACAACTATTTATTTACTTTACTTTCTGTGTATACATACCACTGCTCTCACCCCATTTTACTGATAAGTGTAATACACACTGATTTGATGCCTTTTAACAATTGTCCTACACACAACTGAAGGGCATAGAAAATACATAAGATGCACTGATTCATGGTATTTTCTCAACCAGACCACATTTATTTATATTAAAAAAACCACTGGGAGCGGTGCTTTAAGCCTTTTTCTTTGTTTTTTTTCCCTAGACAGATATTATACGCCTGGTAAAATAACCTTTTCTAATACCACCATTATCTATCTAGACTTATTATTATCTTTTTTTTTTTTTTTTTTTTTTTTTTTTCTGTTTTCAAAATACTTTATTGTTATAATACAAAACTTTATATCAATATTACTTTGCAATATTATAAAATTCATAAACCCGTCAATTCTATTGAGTGACATTAATTTCACTTCGCCACCCCCCCACCCAACCCCACTTTGCAGGAACAAAAAAAAAATAAAAAATCCTTCATAGAGAGCCTAAGGGGGAGAAAGGTTCTGATTAATTAACCCTATTCCAATCTTTCCAGAGTTTTTCCCACTTCAAGTTAGATCCTCTTTGTTTGTGCAGAATCTTTTCATAAGTTTTCACTTTCTTGACCAGGCCCAACCAGTTGTTATACTCTGGAGCAGAAGGGGAGAACCATAATCTAGTGATCAGGAGCCTAGCCAAAAACATAACCTTGATCAGCAATTAAGCTCCGATAAGTCTCCCAGGACCCATATCCTGGGTGACAAAGGGATAGAGATGTTGAGTTTGTGAGCCAGATTGTTTTGGACCAGGCTCCAGTATCTGCTCACCGTGGGGCAGTCCCAGAACAGGTGTAAATGGTCTGCCCCGGGATCGCCACAGCGTGGGCAATCGGAAGAGGCCCTAAGGCCTCTTTTGTATAACCATGTGGGTGTCACATAAATTTTGTGCAAAATTATTAAATTGTACAACAATGTGATTAAAATTGTGTGAAACCAACTTTAAACTATCCCTCATGTTCTCCCAACTTGGAGAACCCACCTCTGAAAGTAAGGAAGACCAGGCTCTCTGTCCTGGAGAGAGAACATCCGAAAAAAAGTTATTCATTAAGTGTTTATAACAGTGTGATATTTTAATTCTCGTGACAGTTTTCTTGCAAATTAAATCGTGTAGAAATAAAGGGGTATCAATAAAAAATTGGCTATCCGACGTGCAAGATAGTGCTGACCTCAGTTGGAAATATGGAAACCAAACCACCTCACCTAAATTTGCCCTTTGTTTTAGTTCCATGAGGGGCAATATTTGTCCCTCACTGACCACTTGGTGTAGATACTGAACATTTTTGTTCCTCCAATACTGGCAGCAATTTAAGTCATTTAAATTAAGGAGCTTAAAGTTGTGCCACAATGGGGTACAAATAAGTGACGCCTTAACTCCACACCATCTCCTTATGGCCAACCAAGTCCTCATAGCCATTTTGCAGAACAGTGTATACCCACTCAGTATGTTTACTAGATAATCAGACTCCAATACAGTGAAGAAATCCGAGAATCCTGAGTCTTTCACCACTCTACTGCAGAAAGGGCTATTTTCCCAGTCATTAAAAAGACATAATTGGGAGGCCATAAAGTAACCCCTAAAATAGGGGAGGTTGAGACCTCCCCGCTCATAGGGCATAGAAAAGTAGAGTACCTTTAGTCTCACACGCTTCCTCCCCCATATTAAATCATTGAGCATTCGGTCTATCAGTCTGAAGTACTTATCTGCAATCCATACAGGCGAGTTGCGCAGAATATAAAGAACCTGGGGCAGCACTACCATTTTTATTAATGAGATTCTGTCCGCTCTGGAGAGCAAGATTTTTTGCCATACCTTAATTTTAGCCCTCACCTTCATTAACAGCGGAATCAGATTTAACAGAAACTGTTATCCCCAGGTATTTTATTGACTCAGAGATCGTCAGCTGATTATCCCATTCGCCACGCAGCTCGTCTATAGGAAGGAGGACGGTCTTATCCCAGTTGATCTCCAAACCGGATGGATCAGAGAAGAGACCAACCAGCTCCATTATACGAGGGAGAGTAGTGTCTGTTTGATGCATAAAAACCAGGATGTCATCTGCATAGAGTGAAACACGATCATACTCCCCATTTATGCCGAAGCCGGCCACCTTTGAGTCCTGCCTTATACTAGTTGCTAAAGGTTCGATGTAAATATTAAATAGCAGGGGGGAGAGGGGACAGCCTTGACGGGTACCTCTTTCCAGGATGAAACTCTCTGTCACTGTCCCATTAATCCTGATCCTAGCAACTGGGGAATTGTATAACAGCTGAATCATTGCCATAAATTTTGGTCCAAAACGCATTTTCTTCATTACCTCCCAGAGAAAAGTCCACTCCACCCTGTCGAAGGCCTTGGTAGCGTCCAACGACAGGATGGAGCGGGCACCACCTCCCGGGGACTGAATATTCGTAAATAATCTATGCAGGTTATGCTGAGTACCCCTTTTTGGCATAAAGCCATTTTGATCTGGATGGATAATGGTGGATATGACCCGCGACAGCCTTCTAGCCAGAGCTTTGGACAGTATCTTAGCATCCGTGTTTAATAAGGAGATTGGTCTATATGAGCTCAATTCTGCCGGGTCCTTATCCTTTTTTAAGATTAAGGCAATGAGAGCCTCCATCATGGAGTTTGGTAGTCCCCCTCCCTGTGTTGCTTGGGAAAAAACCTCGAGCAGCTGAGGAAGAATCACATCACTATACTTACGATAAACCTCGTATGGCAGGCCATCCAAGCCTGGCGATGAATTCCCCAAAATAGACCCAAGGGCCTCCTGCAGCTCTGAGAGAGACAATTCCTCTTCCAGATATTTTATTTGAGCTTCATTTAAGGTGCAGAGTGGAATTTTCTCCAAGAACCGCATCGCCAGTTCAGATGTCAAGCCAGAGGAGGATTTATATATCTGAGCAAAGTAATACAGAAAGGTATTCCTGATTCCTTCTGAATCTGTTATAATTTCCCCCTCTGTATTCCGAATCAAGGTAATAGATAGATTTTTCTTATCTTGTTGTGAGATTATTCTGGCTAGAAGCTTACCCGGTCGTCCAGACTCGGAGAAATAATTTAACCCCTTAAAAAATACCCTATGGTTTGCCTTCTCTGTTACACAACTCTCCAGGAGGCAGCTGGCCTTCTGCATCTCTTCCCTGTTGTGCTCCGTGGGTTGCCTGATGAATCGCTCAGTTGTAGATGCCGCAGTCTTAGCCAATTCCTCCTCCTTCCTTTTAAATGTTCTCTTTAGTGCAGCAATCTCACTTATAAAGGTCCCCCTCAGGTATGCTTTCAAGGCATCCCATACCATATTGATATTTGCAGAGGGTAGATTCACCTCCCAAAAGGAAGAAATCAGCAGTTTAATAGCTTGATGATTTTCCATAATAATAAGCCAGTATGGATTCAGCTTAAATCCCAGCCCCCTAATATCCTTGTTCTCCCCAGTGCAAACCTCAATCAAAACGGGCGAATGGTCTGAAATTGTTCTTACTCCATATCGCACCTTGCGGATATTACTCAAGTTACACTCATTAGTAAGTGCTAAATCGATCCTAGACATTGCTCTACCGCCCCTGCTGACACAGGAATACACTCTCTTTCCTCCGCCAAGATGTTCCCATATATCCACCAGCCCTACTTCCAAGCAAAACTGAGACAGCGGGGAGCTACAAGAATTCCTCCGCCTTTCTGCATCTGATGAAAATCTATCTCTGTTAGGGTCCATGACCGCATTAAAGTCTCCCATCAAGATCAACCGAGATTCTGGTCTCCTTTCAGAGAAGAGCATCAACTGGGTCAGTGGATACATTGAAAATGGCGGGGGTATATAAAAAAAAGCGAGGATATAGCTGCATCCAGACAGCTCGCCATGAAGGAAGATGAATCTACCCTGATCATCTATATGGGATTTTATAAGGGTAAAATCTATGGAATTATGGATAAGAACTGAAACCCCCCTGGCAGAACTGCTGAAAGTAGAATGGTAAGATTGAGAATACCATCCCGTTGTCAAACGAGACACGGTTTCTTTAGTTAGATGGGTTTCTACTATGCAGATGATTGCTGGGAGATATCTTTTTACTGCATCCATAATGGCCTGTCTTTTTACCTTTTCCCCCAGCCCTCTGACATTCCAGGATACCATTCTAATAGACATCAATTACAAAAAAAAAAAAAAAAAACCCTGCCTGCAAAGTGGGTAATCATCCCCCCCCTTCCCTCCCCCCCCCCCCTTCTCCGTTGATTCGCCCGATCTATTCAGCGAACCTCTAACCTCCGGCCGTTCTCCCCCATTCTAGCCCACCCCCCTCCCAACCCTCCAGTAATGAAAGTACACAATGTCAGATGCCCTTTTGATCCATCCACTCTAGCACTTGTTGCGGTGTCTCAAAGAAAAGGGGAGTCCCATTGTGAATCACTCTCAGTTTCGCTGGGTACTGTAGAGAATATTTAATCTCCTTGGATGCCAGGCGTTTCTTTATCTCTGTGAAATTTCTTCTTTTTTCCTGAGTTTGCCGAGCAAAATCAGGGAAGAAGAGCAGCCTTGTGCCCTGATATTCAATGGGTGTCAATTCTCTTGCTCTTCTCAGTATCATATCTCTGTCAGAGGACAATAATAGTTTCATTATAATTGCACGCGGGGGCCTCCCTGGAATAGGTTTCCCTCCTGGGATTCGATGAGCTCTTTCAATTTGAAATCCCGATGAGAAGTTATCGCTACCTAGGCTATGCAGAACCGCGTCTTTAAGTTGTTCCTCTAAGAGTCGACCTTCCACTCCTTCTGGGAAGCCAATTATTCGGACATTATTTCGCCTTGACCTATTTTCGAGGTCCTCTAACTTATTTTGAAGTGCTTGATTTTCTGAGGCGAGAAGCATAGTTTTAGATTTTAGCATGTCCATGTCAGTTTGCAGAGAGGCAACTGTTTTTTCCATATGCAAGACTCGATCACGGATCTTTGCTAGGTCATCTCTTATTAAGGATATATCGATCTGCATTGACCCCAATTGAGCGGACATCCCTTGTACTAAGCTGCCGTTGTTTTCCACAGCGCCAAGGATTTTGTCCAAGAGAGATGGATCGTATTCAGTTTGTGTTTGTACAAGGAGGCCTTCCTCCCCCGTCTCCTGATCTGCATCCTCTAATCCGTCCTCAGACTGATCAACTTTTTGGGGAATTTTAGCGAATTTTCTCAAGTTAGCAGAGGGATTCGTTTTTACTGAGTTCTTTTCGAATGGGAGAGGTGATTTCAGGAATTTATCAATTCTGTTTTCTGGAGTTTTAGAGCCCACCTTGATTACAGAGGAATCGACTGAACGTCGCTTTGGAGCCATTCTTTGATAAGAAGAAAAATTTATTCTCTTTTCCTTTTTTTTTTTTTTCCTTTTTTCCTCTCCTTTTTTTCCCTCTCTTTCCTCTCCTTTTTTTCCCTCTCTTTCTTCCCCCTTTATCCTTGTCCTCTTTTTCTCTCCTTTCCCTTTTTTTTTTTTTCCTTTTTCCCTCTCTCTTCCTCTTTCCTTATTCCTTTTCTTTATTGCCTCTCCCCCTTTTCTTTCAAAAAAAAAAAAAAAAAAAAACCTGCACACCGGGGATGGAACAGCTCAGAAAAAACTTAGGAGAGTCAAAAATAGGCTATATATATATATGTATTTTTTTTTTTCTCACGTGTCCGGAGAGGAAGTCCTGCTCGTAGGGCACTCCACAGCTGATATCCAAATATCGAGGGCAGACGAGAGGGATGGCAACAGTTCAAAGTAGAGGGCACCAGCAAAGTGGGGACCGAGATGACAGACAATCCGCAGCAAGCAAGCGGCAGGTGGAGAGACGACCCAGCAGCACACGATCCGGACGATCAATCAGCTGAAGCCCGCCTCCAGAGCAGAGCCAGACGGTCCGATAGAAATGCAGAGCAGAGCAAGCAGCAGGGAAAGGAGCGGAGGATCCCACCGCACATCGCATCGCACATCGGCAGACAAGCGATCAAAAGCAACGCACCAGGCAGCCGGACCCAGAGAGCATGGGGTAAAAGCCTACAGCGGAGAGAGGAGATAGCGCCGGGTCGCAGCACTATCCATCAGCTGTTCAGCATCAGCTATTCGGATAGACGCGAAAGCCTGGGAGGGGGAGGCCGGTGGAGGGGGAGGACGAGACGCGACGTATTCACGTCATCACGCCGTCACTTGCTCTAGACTTATTATTATCTAATACCACTTTAAGGCAAAATTTATAATTTGCGACTTCACTGCAGCAGGTGGATAGTGTAGAAAACCTAGAGTAGCATTTCTAGACAAGGGTATTAGGTTAAAAGATGCACCAAAGTTAACAAACACAATGCAATGTCCAATACATTTGTTGCAAATAATGGCAACGCAGACTCCAACAGAAGTGACTTCAAATATTCTACTCATGATAAATCCCCCCCCCCTTATGTTCAATAAAAACTTGGGCCATTTTCTCCTCACCTCTTCCAACACTGGTCTTCCCTGCCACTGATGTCATCTGCCTGGCTGCAGCGCTGACATTTGTGTTGTCAATCACTGGACTCAGCAATACATGAACATCACTGCTAAAGCCAATGATAGCTTCAGCAGTGACCTGTGTGCATGAAATGTTAGTGCTGCAGACAGGAAAACAAACAGCGAGGGGGACAGGAGCTCATCACAGGAAGAAAAAAGGAAGAAAAGGGGTGAGTATCAATTCATTTGTTATTTTAACCCATTTACAAGGACTATCTAAGTTTTTATATAATAAGACAGACCCTTAAAGTCTGTCTGTGGAGACACTAATATGTTGGCCTTTGGTTTTACAGTAGAGAGTTGCAGGGACTCTTTATGCCTCCTTTCAGCCTTTGTGCACAAAATTCTAAAATGTGCATTAGGGTTTAAAGTGGTGGATGGCCACTATCATTGTGTTATTTTCTTATTTGAAATTCTTTGATGATTAATCTCTTAATTGGTTAAGGATCATAATGCCTCTGGACCTGGTACTTCAATTGGCCCCTGTAGTCATGTGATTGATCACACAATTATGTTTTTTGAGCTTTGAATGAAAGAACATTAAAAAGTTAACAAACAAATAAAAAAATAAATTAGCTCAATACAAAAACCCCAGCCCAAAAAACTTCCCCAACAATCATTGTCATACTGCTAGCCAAGACCCAGTTATGCTAAATTTGGCATGTCATACAGCAAAAGTAGGCAATGACAAGCAATAATAAAATCTATATTTTAGTAAAACACTATATTGTCACCAAGAAAAATTGGTATAATGTGAAAATAAAAATACATATTTTCACGACTCTTTCGAACCAGAAGCCTAAAGTTTCTAAAAATCCTAATTTATGTGAAAAAATTATAAGAAAAAGTCCACATTGTTAACAAAATGTAGCAAAGATCACATTAATAGCCCAACAAGTATAATAGTTATAGCCTTTAAACTACCGTTGTGTTAAAAACAGCTAAACAATTTAGAAATGGTATTCAAGGGAGGACATTCACTTTAATGCTATTCCAAAAATGTGCTACTTAAGGATCAGCACCTGATCATTGGGTTCCGAATAGCCAGAAATTTACTATCTATGTAAATCAACAATGAAAATGACATATGGTGAAACATAAACAACTGCAAATGAGAAGGCTTGATCAGTATGTCAGTAATATATGGTTATGTCAGCACGTGAACTATGAGCATAATGTAATGATAATAAAATGTATTTATACGCTCCATAGATTAGTGCCATAGTGTGAATTTTTAATTATCGGATCACTGTATGGAATAGGCTGTGTTCATATACCATATTTTTCGCCCCATAAGACGCAGCTAGGTTTTAGAGGAGAACAATAAGAAAAGAAAAAAATTTTATTACTCCTCAGGTCAGACCACCAATCAGATCCCCAATTTTAATAAGACCCCAATAAGACTTTAGATCAGACATCAGCTTAGACCCCAATGTGAATGACCCCCAATCATTTATCTTCACTTACGCCAGTTTCCTGGTTCAAATGAAGCCAGCAATCTTCTGCAGCTCGGAGCAGTCATAAATTTCAGATTAGGCGCAGGTACTAACGGAGGATATGCCCAATTTATCATTAGTTGTGCGCCTTGTCATAAATGTGTTGCATCCTCCGGCAGTGCAAGGGATATCAAGACCAGCACAGAAATCGCCTGTCTTGATAAATCTCCCCTCTTGTGTTTCTTTTAACTAAAACAATGTAAAAAATGCCACATAAAATATACATTTTAAATAAAACATGCTAAAATGTGTGCAAGAGACATTTGTCTTCTATCAATAACGACAGAAAATGATCAGAAAGTTGATGTGGTCAAGCCTTGAACTGACATTTAGCCTCATTCCTCAAATGAAAAGGTTAAAAAAGGCGTACGTTAGTGTTATGCCTGGCAGCATATAGCACATGTAAAAAGATACTCAGACAATTCCAAATGCAACATTTCTTGTCCACTACCCTCCACATTGCCATTGGCGTAAGATATACCATTATTAATTCATTAGGGTGATAGAATCCTAAACATGGCTGAGAATCACAGTAGAATAAATTCTGGTATAATCTAGAATAAATAATTTCTTCCCATTACTCCCAACCGCCTTTTGTAAGTGATGATACGTCATCTATAGTTATCTCACATTAGCTGACCATGGAGCTCAGCAGCAGATGCCTTTGGTGCTGTGTCTTTGGCCATATCACTGTGGCAAACAATGACTGGCTGCCGTTGGTTGATATGTCATCAGTATGGATGACACAAATGTTTTTGATTTTCACAGTTTAGGGCCATAGAGTTTAATTTTTATTTTCCTGGAAAGCCCATTTATGATTTATGTAGCGATATGCCAAAACGGACTCAGATTAGAATACCCTTTAATTCTAGTTTATTGCCTTGGTCGATAGTAAATGATTTAATATAAGGGTATTAGTCATATCTTTACTTACTAATTTACTGTATGATGCCACTAAAGTCATTCTATTTAGGGAGCCTGTATGGTGGTATAATGTCCCTATGGTTTCAATTTATGGAACTGGAGACACTTCATGCAGGTCCACGAGCAACTGTTTTCTCTCCTAAAACTACTGCTCCTACAAAAGGGCATGCAGTGGAATATACCAAGATTTTTTCCTCATGCAATCTGTAAGGATTCAGGAGAAAGAGCCCTCTGTGTTCCTCCATATGAACCTATAGATCTCTAGTGGTACCATATTACATTTCAGCTGTGTGCATGATGCCTCAAAGTACCGCAAGTGATGTTTATTTCCTTCTATGATATCCTCACTATGTGACGTGATGTCTGTTGTGACATTTGTTGTCTCATTTTGTCAAGTGTTTGTTTCCTACAATGTCCCTTTACATTACCAAATGTCTTTGTGATATCATTACTAAGTTATCCATAGCATTTAGTTTCAAGGATGTCATCATTCGATAATGTCACACAATGCAAAATCATCAATGATGAAATTCACAATTATGTCATTTGCCATATTACCAAGTGTGATGGTATTTTTTTTAGTTCATTTGTAATGTATTCAGATGTGATGCCATCAGTGGAACTCATTTAAAATGCTCATTGAGAGGCTAAATAAATCATGTCAAGATGTACTGCCATGTAGCCCGGAGACTACAATGATTGCTAGATTTCCATTATTCAGTAGAAATGGAACAGAGTGCAGATGTCTTCTTATTGTTTTTGGTCAATTGAGATTGGACTTTCAATGCTCCTCAAATGAAGAAATAATATTCCTCCTAAATCAATGTAATGCCATAACTCAGACCACATCCTCCCACCGGCCAGTTCAGTATGATTTTCCTTTTCCAGGATGACCATGGTGATCTTGTTCAAAGAGTGATTCGGATAACTAAAATGTATTGTATAGATGCAGAGTATACCATAAATGACTGTTCCTTGGGATCCACAACTGGGACCCACACTGACATTGAGAATGAAAGTTGCATGTCCCCTGTTGCTGCTAAATAAGTCTATGAAAGATACCATAGTTGTTGAGTAGTGATGGACGAACATCTGCCGGGACAGTTTGCAAACGCGATCGCACGAACACGATCAAATGTTCGCGAACCACAAGTTTGCGGCGGGTCCCATTCATTTTAATGGCAGGCGAACCTGAAAAACCTTCAGCTCATATTTGCAGTCAAGAAATAATTACTAGAAATGCACAAATAGTCCCACAACATGCACAGTGACATACCAGATGTATTATTCGAATTTGCGATCTCCATTCATTTTTTTTTCAATGCGAAATATCGGCAATTCAATTTTCGTGTATGCGCATGCGCAAATGCACCATACAGTACTGAAATGCACTTTAAAGAAAGTATATTGGAATATAACACCCCGCTTTAATCTGTTTTTTTAGGGGACGACTGGTATATCACACCAGTAGAAATTATTTGTTCCAATAACGCTTGTCCTCTATATACCTGCAGTATTGCAGCAGAACCGCACACACAACTGCCGCACAATACAAAGGCACTATAATATACTTTCTAACATAGAAAGTATATTATAACATTGTACAAGGAAGGCAATCCATTAGAATATACATGAAGATAAAACGTAACCTTTAATAATTTTACTATGACGGTCCATTCACGCGTCCGTAAGTGTTTTGCGGATCCGCAAAACACGGACACCGGCAATGTGTGCATTCTGCAATTTGTGGACCGCACAACGCCAGCACTATAATGGAAAATGCCTAATCTTGTCTGCAATTGCGGACAAGAATAGGACATGTTCTATTTTTTTGCGGAAACAGAAGCACGGATGCGGAAGTGCGGATCCGAAAATGCAGATGTGGATCCGCAAATGCGGACAGAACATTCCGGCACCATTGAAAATGAATGGGCCTGCACCTGTTCCGAAAAATTGCGGAACAGATGTGGACCCATTTTGCGGACGTGTGAATGGAAATGATATCCCTCTGTAATGACCAGCAACACGCACAGGGAGAAAAACAGGGAAAGCCCTGCCCAAGGGAGAGGGAAAGGTGGTGACCCCTAACTCACCTTGCAGCTGGCACCTGCCTGCCCTGACGTCCCTAGACGGGTTCCTCACCCGTGCGGCGATCACGTGCCTAAACCCTGGCTTTCCCTGAAATGAGCCCTAGATAATGAACGGGCCGGTGGGATCGCTAGTCCTCACCACTGCACTAAGAGGGAAACACCAGGGAGAGGACAGACAAACACAGACAAACACAAACACCCAGGTGGACGGCAACAATTGTCCACAAAGGTCCAACAGGGATCCGGAGGGTAGCGTTCTAAGGCAACACTCAGAGAACGCAGCAACACAGCTCCAGTGGGTCAGAATAGATGTCCAGGCAGGAAGCTCTATATCTGGCAACCAGAGAAGTGTGAGAGGGGAATATAAGAAGGATTGGGAGTGCTGGACAAGGAACAGCTGAGAGAAGGAGCTACGGATCCCTGAGTGAGCCAAAAGGGTTTGTAAAGCAAACCCAGAAAGCTACAATAAGGAAACTTCCCTATCTGACATAGAGCGTGCAGCCAACCGCTGCGACCTTCTGACCCCGGGTACAACGGAGTCAGGCGTGGCTCTTGACACCCTCGTGACAGTACCCCCCTCTCTACGAGGGGCCTCCGGACACTCAGGACCAGGTCTCTCAGGATGAGAGGCATGAAAAATCCGGACTAGCCTGTCGGTGTTTACCTCAGACGCAGGAACCCACATTCTTTCCTCGGGACCGTAACCTCTCCAGTGCACCAGATATTGGAGAGAGCGGCAGACCCGACGAGAATTAACAATTTTGGATATCTGAAATTCCAAACTACCATCCACGACAACAGGAGGGGGTGGCAGCGGTGACGGTTCTAGAGGTGGAACATATTTTTTGAGTAACGACTTATGAAAGACATTATGGATTTTAAAAGTCTGAGGTAACTCCAGGCGAAAAGCCACGGGGTTGATGATGGCTACAATCTTGTAAGGACCAATAAACCTAGGACCCAGTTTCCAAGAGGGAACCTTCAACTTGATATTCCTAGTAGACAACCACACATAGTCATTCACTCCTAGGTCCGGACCTGGCGACCGTCTCTTATCAGCCATGCATTTGTATTTACCTCCCATATTTTTCAAGTTAGCTTGCACCTTCTTAGTCGTAATGACACCTCAGCACACGTCTAATTTGAATGGCTTTTGTGGGTGCTCGTCTCCTGTTACCTCCTTCCACCCGCGGAGTGAGATTGTAGCTTTAAATAAGTTTTTCAGAAACAGCACACCGATGTAGTTTGTAATTCAACCTTTATTTACCAGTGGTATATTCTCAAGTTATTTTATGACATTTATTGCTGTCTGCAACGTTTCGGGCCCATTTGGTGCCCTTTGTCAAGCTATAAATGCAAAAAATAAACACAGGACAATATAATTAAAAACAGAAAGGAAAAAATTCATATACACATCACTTGGAATTCATATATATACATATATCTCAATTCTCATGAAACATATTATATTATTGCTCCTTAATAGATGGGAATTTTATCCATGATTTGACTATTTTTTCAATGAATCATTCATAATTCATATCCTTCAAAGGACTGTGGCTCATATATGAGGGCTAAGTTAATATCAATTACTAGCATGGTTAGACATATATATGAGAGGTGCCCGCATACATCAATTCATTTAAAGAGGGGTTGCGGGGGAGGGGAGGGGTTTGGGTTCTTTGCATATATTGTGCATCAGAATCAAAACTAACATGATTAAAGTAAAATTCATGAGAAATCACAGTTCATAATTCATAACAAGTGAGACATGATTAGACGGCAACATGATTAGGGCATAATTTCAATAGAGCATGATTATAACAAGTGGTATAAAAGGGGGGGGGGTTTCCGTGGAAAGCAGCAATAGTGGCAGGTTAAATTCATGATTAAATACATGATTAAACAGTATAGGCTAGTCAAGGGAAAAAAGGTTGTGCAGTTACACACTACACCCCTGTGGACACCTTAGGGGGGGGCGGCTAGCATACATGATCCAATACAATGCAATGTAGGAAAGGAGAGGCATGTGGCACGAGTGAGGACCGTAAGCCCCATCAGTGGTGTCTGTCATCTATTTGCAGCGCATAGTAAGCGGACATAAGTGGTCTAAACTAGCGTACTCTGAAGCAGAGTCCTATGAAACGGAGTCACGTACCTGGATGGCCGGTCTGTATTTCCACGGCGTGCGGTAACTGCGGTGCACGCCGTGGTGTATTTATTCAGAGGCCGGTCCTCACTCGTGCCACATGCCTCTCCTTTCCTACATTGCATTGTATTGGATCATGTATGCTAGCCGCCCCCCCCTAAGGTGTCCACAGGGGTGTAGTGTGTAACTGCACAACCTTTTTTCCCTTGACTAGCCTATACTGTTTAATCATGTATTTAATCATGAATTTAACCTGCCACTATTGCTGCTTTCCACGGAAACCCCCCCCCCCTTTTATACCACTTGTTATAATCATGCTCTATTGAAATTATGCCCTAATCATGTTGCCGTCTAATCATGTCTCACTTGTTATGAATTATGAACTGTGATTTCTCATGAATTTTACTTTAATCATGTTAGTTTTGATTCTGATGCACAATATATGCAAAGAACCCAAACCCCTCCCCTCCCCCGCAACCCCTCTTTAAATGAATTGATGTATGCGGGCACCTCTCATATATATGTCTAACCATGCTAGTAATTGATATTAACTTAGCCCTCATATATGAGCCACAGTCCTTTGAAGGATATGAATTATGAATGATTTATTGAAAAAATAGTCAAATTATGGATAAAATTCCCATCTATTAAGGAGCAATAATATAATATGTTTCATGAGAATTGAGATATATGTATATATATGAATTCCAAGTGATGTGTATATGAATTTTTTCCTTTCTGTTTTTAATTATATTGTCCTGTGTTTATTTTTTGCATTTATAGCTTGACAAAGGGCACCAAATGGGCCCGAAACGTTGCAGACAGCAATAAATGTCATAAAATAACTTGAGAATATACCACTGGTAAATAAAGGTTGAATTACAAACTACATCGGTGTGCTGTTTCTGAAAAACTTATTTAAAGCTTGCACCTTCTGCCATACTGATGAAAGAGATGACGAAAACCGTTCCTCTTCGGGAACCCCAGAAGACCCCCCTCTTTGAAAGTACAGAATTGGGGATGAAAACCATATGCACCAAGAAAAGGTGACTTGCCAGTGGATTCCTGACGGCGATTATTTATGGCAAACTCAGCTAACGGTAAATATGACGACCACAACTCTTGGTTTTCAGACACAAAACATCTTAGATATGTCTCCAGGTTTTGGTTGGTACGCTCAGTCTGTCCATTCGACTGAGGATGGAAAGCTGAGGAAAAGGACAAGTGAACCCCCAAACGGGAACAAAAAGCTTTCCAAAATTTAGAAATAAACTGGGTTCCCCGATCCGAAACAACATTGGAGGGGACCCCGTGAAGCTTCACGATTTCACTGATAAACACCTGAGCAAGAGTCTTAGCATTAGGTAGTGCGGGTAACGCAATAAAGTGTGCCATTTTGCTAAACCTGTCCACTACTACCAAAATCACTGTTTTACCCGCAGACAAAGGTAAGTCAGTGATAAAATCCATAGACAGATGTGTCCATGGTCTATTGGGAATGACGAGTGGTAATAGAGACCCTGCAGGACGTGTATGTGAAACTTTTGCGCGCGCACAGGTAGAACAAGAAGACACAAAATCCAATACATCCTGACGCAACATTGGCCACCAAAAACGACGAGACAATAGCTCTAAGGCTGCTTTACTACCCGGGTGCCCAGCAAGTGCCGAATTATGATGTTCCTTTAATAATTCGAGACGTAGGTTCAATGGTACAAACAATTTCTCTGAGGGGCAAGAGACCGGGGCGTCCCCCTAGGCCTCTAACACCTTCCCCTCCAAAGCAGAGTGTACCACAGAGACAACCACTCCTCTTTGTAGAATGGGTACCGGATCACTCACATTACCCCCTCCAGGGAAACAACGAGATAGTGCATCAGCCTTGGTATTCTTTACCCCAGGACGATAGGTAATCACAAAGTTAAACCTGGTAAAAAATAGCGACCACCTAGCCTGTCTAGGGGTGAGACGCTTAGCTGATTCGAGGTACAGCAGATTTTTGTGGTCCGTAAACACAGTGACGGGGTGGACTGCCCCCTCTAAAAAGTGACGCCACTCCTCAAACGCAAGTTTAATAGCTAACAGTTCCCTATTGCCAATATCGTAGTTCTGTTCTGCTGCAGATAGTTTTTTAGAAAAGAAAGCACAAGGACGCCATTTGCCAGGAGACGGACCCTGAGACAGTACAGCCCCCACTCCCACCTCTGATGCATCGACTTCAACAATAAAAGGCTGAGAGACATCAGGTTGGACAAGTACAGGTGCTGAGGTAAACCTCTCTTTTAGAGAGGAAAAAGCAACTTTAGCGGCGTCAGACCATTTAGAAAAATCAGTCCCCTTCCTAGTCATGTCAGTAAGGGGTTTTACGATCACCGAATAATTTTTAATGAATTTCCTATAGAATTTCGCGAAGCCCAAGAACCGTTGTAGTGCTTTGAGGTTCTCAGGAAGATCCCAATCCAAAATTGCCTGGACCTTCCTAGGATCCATACGGAAACCTGACACAGATAAATAATAACCTAGGAATTGTATCTCCTGAACGGCAAAAACACATTTTTCAATTTTAGCATATAATTCATTCGTCCGTAGGACCTGTAGTACTTGTCTGACATGCTCCTCATGTGTTTTCAGATCAGACGAATAAATTAAGATATCATCTAGGTATATTACCACAAACCTGCCGATTAGATGACTAAAAATGTCATTAACGAAATGTTGAAAGACGGCAGGAGCATTGGTCAGGCCGAAAGGCATAACTAGATTTTCATAATGCCCCTCAGGGGTGTTAAAAGCTGTTTTCCACTCATCCCCCTCTTTAATACGAATCAGATTGTAGGCCCCCCTAAGATCGAGTTTGGAGAACCACCTAGCACCCGCAATCTGGTTAAACAGGTCAGGAATGAGAGGAAGAGGGTATGGGTCTCGGATGGTTATCCGATTTAATTCACGAAAATCTAGGCAAGGACGCAGGCCCCCATCTCTCTTTTTAACAAAGAAAAACCCTGCAGCCACGGGTGAAGAAGAGGGTCTGATGTGTCCCTTAGCCAAACTCTCGGAGATATAATCCTTCATGGCTTGTCTCTCTGGACCTGAAAGATTATATAACCTGGTCTTGGGTAATTTTGCGCCGGGAATAAGGTTAACCGGGCAATCATAAGGACGATGAGGTGGTAACTTCTGACAACCCTTTTCAGAAAAAACGTCCTCAAAGTCCGAAACAAATGTAGGTAGGGTAGTTATGGAGGCGACTAAGCAATTGCTATTTAAGCAATTTTCTCTGCACGGCTCACTCCACTCCAATATCTCCCTGGCCTGCCAATCCACCACTGGATTGTGCGCTACCAACCAGGGAAGGCCCAGCACCACCGGAGTGGGAAGCCCCTCCAGAACATAACATGAGAGCATCTCGTTATGGTGGTCCCCTACCCGAAGGTGTAAATTATGAAGGATGTGGGTGAGGTTTCTCTGAGACAGAGGAGCAGAATCTATAGCAAATATGGGAATAGGTCTCTGTAACGTACAGAGAGACAAACCCATAGTGCGGGCAAAATGGGCATCTATCAAATTTACCCCTGCTCCACTGTCTAGAAAGAAAGAAACAGTCTCTGTCTTATCACCAAAAACAATAACCGCTGGCAACACAAATTGCGATGTACGTATGGAGGAAATGTATACCCCCCGGCTGACATCCTCCACACAGCCTGGGGTTAGTAGTTTTCCGACGGTTTTTTTTGTTTCTGAGGAAAGAAGGACAGACGTTAATGAAATGACCCCTCTCCCCACAAAAAAAACAACCCCCACGCCTACGGCGAACCTCAGGAGGACGGACCTGACGAGTAGTTCCTCCTAGCTGCATAGGCTCGTCTAAGTCTGTACAGACTAACTGCTGCTTGGGAGGGGTTACCAATGGCTCCGGTTTTTTCAACCTGTCCCTAAGGCATCTACCTATACGGATAGAAAGGGACATAACTGCATCAAAGGAAAAGGGGGTCTCATACAATGCAAGCGCATCCTTAACCCTTTCGGATAACCCAGAGCAGAACTGACTCCTGAGAGCCGGGTCGTTCCATTGGGTATCTGTAGCCCACCTACGGAAGTCAGAGCAATACTCCTCTACCGGCCGCTCTCCTTGTAGGAGTCTCCGTAATTTTGATTCAGCCAGTGCGACTCGGTCAGGGTCGTCATATATGAGACCCAAGGCCCCGAAAAACTCATCCACTGACCGAAGAGCCTGGGAATCAGTAGGTAAAGAGAACGCCCAGGACTGCGGGTCCCCCTGCAGCAGGGAAATAACAACACCCACCCGCTGTTCTTCATTACCAGAGGAGTAAGGACGCAGTTTAAAGTATAGTTTACAGGCCTCACGAAAAGTCAAAAACTTGTCCCTTCCCCCAGAAAATCTGTCAGGGAGAGGGACCTTGGGTTCCGCAACAACCTGGTTACCAGTAGCAACCACTGGGCTTGCGGTCTGTTGTAATTGCTGCTTCTGCTGGAGGACCGACGCCTTCAATCCTGCCACCTCCAAAGACAGGCCATGAAATTGTTCGGACAGAGCAGCAATTGGATCCATACTGGATTCTAAGTAGATAAAAAAATTTTTTTTTTTACCTACACAAAAATAAGGGCCAGATATAATGTAATGACCGGCAACACGCACAGGGAGGAAAACAGGGAAAGCCCTGCCCAAGGGAGAGGGAAAGGTGGTGACCCCTAACTCACCTTGCAGCTGGCACCTGCCTGCCCTGACGTCCCTAGACGGGTTCCTCACCCGTGCGGCGATCACGTGCCTAAACCCTGGCTTTCCCTGAAATGAGCCCTAGATAATGAACGGGCCGGTGGGATCGCTAGTCCTCACCACTGCACTAAGAGGGAAACACCAGGGAGAGGACAGACAAACACAAACACCCAGGTGGACGGCAACAATTGTCCACAAAGGTCCAACAGGGATCCGGAGGGTAGCGTTCTAAGGCAACACTCAGAGAACGCAGCAACACAGCTCCAGTGGGTCAGAATAGATGTCCAGGCAGGAAGCTCTATATCTGGCAACCAGAGAAGTGTGAGAGGGGAATATAAGGAGGATTGGGAGTGCTGGACAAGGAACAGCTGAGAGAAGGAGCTACGGATCCCTGAGTGAGCCAAAAGGGTTTGTAAAGCAAACCCAGAAAGCTACAATAAGGAAACTTCCCTATCTGACATAGAGCGTGCAGCCAACCGCTGCGACCTCCTGACCCCGGGTACAACGGAGTCAGGCGTGGCTCTTGACACCCTCGTGACACCCTCAAAATGAAAATATATTAAATTATTAAAGTTAACCAAAAAGCATAGATGTGGTAGGCAATAACAAGTGCTCGGCGGCACTAAATCAGAAACCATATGTCCTACCACAGTCTGGGGGGTTCCAGTGCACATCCATGAATCCCGGAGGGAAAGCAAAAAAACATCCATCCCTGGGCTAGATGATGATGTGGTATTAAAGGACAGGTTGAGCAAAGAACTGTCCCTGATATTGCCCTACAGGGGGGTGCTATTCTGGCCCTGATAGCCTAACCACAGACCAACTGCCCTGATAAGAGCGACCCCGCCCGGAACCTTACCCTATATAAAAATGGCCCTAGTAAGCCCCTAGCCCCCAGGCCCCTGACTTCCAGGTGATCACTATATACAGTGGAGGAAATAATTATTTGACCCCTCACTGATTTTGTAAGTTTGTCCAATGACAAAGAAATGAAAAGTCTCAGAACAGTATCATTTCAATGGTAGGTTTATTGTAACAGTGGCAGATAGCACATCAAAAGGAAAATCAAAAAAATAACTTTAAATAAAAGATAGCAACTGATTTGCATTTCATTGAGTGAAATAAGTATTTGAACCCCTACCAACCATTAAGAGTTCTGGCTCCCACAGAGTGGTTAGACACTTCTACTCAATTAGTCACCCTCATTAAGGACACCTGTCTTAACTAGTCACCTGTATAAAAGACACCTGTCCACAGAATCAATCAATCAAGCAGACTCCAAACTCTCCAACATGGGAAAGACCAAAGAGCTGTCCAAGGATGTCAGAGACAAAATTGTAGACCTGCACAAGGCTGGAATGGGCTACAAAACCATTAGCAAGAAGCTGGGAGAGAAGGTGACAACTTTTGGTGCGATTGTTCGAAAATGGAAGGAGCACAAAATGACCATCAATCGACCTCGCTCTGGGTCTCCACGCAAGATCTCACCTCGTGGGGTGTCAATGGTTCTGAGAAAGGTGAAAAAGCATCCTAGAACTACACGGGAGGAGTTAGTTAATGACCTCAAATTAGCAGGGACCACAGTCACCAAGAAAACCATTGGAAACACATTACACCGCAATGGATTAAAATCCTGCAGGGCTCGCAAGGTCCCCCTGCTCAGGAAGGCACATGTGCAGGCCCGTCTGAAGTTTGCCAATGAACACCTGAATGATTCAGAGAGTGACTGGGAGAAGGTGCTGTGGTCTGATGAGACCAAAATAGAGCTCTTTGGCATTAACTCAACTCGCTGTGTTTGGAGGAAGAAAAATGCTGCCTATGACCCCCAAAACACCGTCCCCACCGTCAAGCATGGAGGTGGAAACATTTTGCTTTGGGGGTGTTTTTCTGCTAAGGGCACAGGACAACTTATTTGCATAAACGGGAAAATGGACGGAGCCATGTATCGTGAAATCCTGAGCGACAACCTCCTTCCCTCTGCCAGGAAACTGAAAATGGGTCGTGGATGGGTGTTCCAGCACGACAATGACCCAAAACATACAGCAAAGGCAACAAAGGAGTGGCTCAAGAAGAAGCACATTAAGGTCATGGAGTGGCCTAGTCAGTCTCCGGACCTTAATCCAATCGAAAACCTATGGAGGGAGCTCAAGCTCAGAGTTGCACAGAGACAGCCTCGAAACCTTAGGGATTTAGAGATGATCTGCAAAGAGGAGTGGACCAACATTCCTCCTAAAATGTGCGCAAACTTGGTCATCAATTACAAGAAACGTTTGACCTCTGTGCTTGCAAACAAGGGTTTTTCCACCAAGTATTAAGTCTTTTTTTGTTAGAGGGTTCAAATACTTATTTCACTCAATGAAATGCAAATCAGTTGCTATCTTTTATTTAAAGTTATTTTTTCGATTTTCCTTTTGATGTGCTATCTGCCACTGTTACAATAAACCTACCATTGAAATGATACTGTTCTGAGACTTTTCATTTCTTTGTCATTGGACAAACTTACAAAATCAGTGAGGGGTCAAATAATTATTTCCTCCACTGTAGATCTATGTGTTTTTGACTCATTATACAACTATATTATATGTATTTTACACCCCTCAGTAAGTCACACATATATCGATAGCACACCTATACCAGTCCTTAAAAAGACTTTTGTGGCCCTATTTGCTAGCGTTTGGTGTCCCTAACAGTCTGTCCCTGCTCCACACAGCAACCTCTCCCTACACTGGCAAAACACTTAATGTAAAATGGCGGCCAGATCAGGTTTATTTATAAGGTAGGGAGCATGTCCATGTGCTGAAATGTCTCAGTTGGCTGTCTTGTACCACCTGATGGATGTGTCATGGGTCAAAGTTCTTCACAATGTAAAAGAATATGGCGGGCACAAATTTCTCCATATGTTCGCATGTTCGGCGAATCGCGAACATGCAAAGTTTGCCGCGAAATGACCGCCGGGCGAACCGCAAGGCCATCTCTATTGTTGAGTGCAATTGCTTGGCCAACTGTTCATAAATTTATAAAAATATTTATAGAGCTATAGACATGTAGCCAGAATTATATGGATACCTGATTATTGACCAGACCCATTGCACACAGGTGTACAAAATCATGCATGTGTCATGTAGTCCTCATAGACAAACACTGGTTGGATAATGTGAATACATGATAAATGTTGTTAGAAAATCCCTTTAATGTATAATCCTATTCTACTATCGAGCCTATATTTTCAATGTGAAGTTTACTTATAGATTATCTGTGCACCCAGTTATTAGATAGGTACCACATGCTCTACATTTTAACTGGCTATTTACAAAACAGGAAAAAAGATTCTTCTATATAAAAAATATATATATATTATGTGCAAACCATTGACAATGACAAGTTTTGAGAGCTCTAACTTCCGCTTAATAGAAAACAAAGACTTTGCAGAAAGAAAGTTAATTTAAGAACATAAGCCAGAAGACAGCATGATGTCCAATATAGGAAGAGCGTAATAATAAACAAACTCAAACAGAATGTATTCTAAATAGAAAAGTGTGCAGCAAATGTTCAGGAATGAAATCTGCTAGTTATTGTATAAAAATCCCTTAAGCCTCATGCCCGGTGTACATCTGCAGCGAAGAAAGCAAAACAGGACATCGGGATTCAGTGCTAGAGGGATACAATACTGAAGCAAATGAAAAGAGGTTCAGAATAAAGCAGAGGTTATATGTTTCCTAGAATACACCACAGGTCTGGTCACCAAACCTTAAAGAGAATATAAATGCACTTTAGGGGGTGCAGTACAGAGCAAGAAGAGTAATAACAGGTCTAAAAGATAAAGGATATATTGAAGAAATCTCACTGGTTTATTGCAGAAATGAAAATGTGGTTATCTACCCGGAGTTTTCAAAATTATGATGTGAATTGACAAAGCATTTCCACAGAAACCTGGAGCGTTTGCAAACACCAATAAAGCCAGGGGAAGGGAGAAATCAGGACAATGCAATTGTTTGATCTATTCCGCAGCTAAACAGGAAGCTTGATTTAACTATATACACTATTGTCCTCAGGACAACACTAATTGTGCAGGCCAGAAGTCCCCCCTCCCATGCTTCATGTTGTAGCAAATTACATTGTACTACGTTTATATTGTATTTAACAGACTTTGAATTATTTTACATGAGTTGCGCCATATGTTATATATTATTAAATAAAAAGAAGCCTACGTGTGAATTGGTGCTTACTGTGCAAAGCAATATGTGGCTTAAACACATTTACAACTTAGAGGCTAAATATTGCTACCATGTGCAGCATGTTATAGTTAGAACTCTCCTTCCTTGGATGGATCCACCGCCAGTGCAGGGGTTATTAAGACCGGCGTCTAAAATGCTGGTCTTACTAAACGACCCCCAGAGTTTTTCCTTCAATTTCTCAATATTTACATCAAAATACAAAGTTTCCCATCACTTCAAACCAGTTCAATAAACTATAATAGGATATTCACTCTTAGCTTTAACCCCTTAACCCCGTGAGCTGTGCCTACACGATCAAATGCTGTATGTGCCGGCATCGGTGAAAACACTGATGCCAGCGCATTAATTCCTTCTATGCCGCGGTCACTGACCGTGACATAGAAGGAGTTTGCTGCGGTTGAGGGAGCCCATTGGGTCCTTGCGCTGCTGTGGCAGGGAACCGATGGTTGAGAATGCAGCCCAATGCCGTGCAGAGGCTTCCCAATGCCTTGCATGGCATTGGGACCTTCCTTCCATGGGTGCCCAGAAGATTCTTCTAGGCAAACTGTTAGTGTATTACTCAGTGTAATACAGTAACAGGCAACACATTACAATACAGATGTATTGTAATGCATTGCAGAGGGGATCGGACCCCCAAAAGTTAGTCAGAAATAAATAAAATAAAAAAGTAAAAAAACTGTGTTTTTAATAAAAAAATAAAGATTCAAGTAAAAAAAAGAAAAACGCCCATTTTCCCCTGATTTTATAATAACAAAATAAATAAATAAATAAAAGAAAAAACACACATATTAGGTATCGCTGCGTCTATAACGACTGGCTCTATAAATATATCACATGATCCACCCCGCCCGATAAACACCAAAAAAATTTGGATAAAATTTTTGTCAAAAAGTGCAACACCAAGGGAACAAAATGATACCAATAAAACCATCACCTCATCCCACAAAAAATGAGCCCCATCATAAGAAAATCTCTAAAAAAAATAAAGAAACTATAGCTCTCAGAACATAAGACACTAAAACATGTTTTTATTTGTTTCAAATATGCTATTATTGTGTTAAAGTGAAATAAATAAAAAAGTTGACATATTAGGTATTGCCGCATCCATAACAACCTGCTCTATAAAAATAAAACATGACCTAACCCCTCAGTTGAACTCCGTAAAAAAAAATGCCCAAAAAGCTATTTTTTGTCACCTTAGTAACATAGTAACATAGTACATAAGGCCAAAAAAATGACATTTGTCCATCCAGTTCGGCCTGTTATTCTGCAAGTTGATCCAGAGGAAGGCAAAAAAAAAAAAAACCTGTGAGGTAGAAGCCAATTTTCCCCACTTTAGGGGAATAAAAAATTCCTTCCCGACTCCAATCAGGCAATCAGAATAACTCCCTGGATCAACGACCCCTCTCTAGTAGCTATAGCCTGTAATATTATTAAGCTCCAGAAATACATCCAGGCCCCTCTTGAATTCCTTTATTGTACTTACCATCACCACCTCCTCAGGCAGAGAGTTCCATAGTCTCACTGCTCTTACCGTAAAGAATCCTTTTCTATGTTTGTGTACAAACCTTCTTTCCTCCAGACGCAGAGGATTTTCCCTCGTCACAGTCCTGGGGATAAATAGATTATGGCATAGATCTCTGTACTGACCCCTGATATATTTATACATATTAATTAGATCTCCCCTCAGTCGTCTTTTTTCTAAAGTGAATAGCCCTAATTTTAATAATCTTTCAGGGTACTGTAGTTGCCCCATTCCAGTTATTACTTTAGATGCCCTCCTCTAGACCTTCTCCAGCTCTGCTATGCCTGCCTTGTTTACAGGAGCCCAGAACTGTACACAGTACTCCATGTGTGGTCTGACTAGCGATTTGTAAAGTGGTAGGACTATGTTCTTATCACGGGAATCTATGCCCCTTCTGATGCAACCCATTATCTTATTGGCCTTGGCAGCATCTGCTTGACACTGGTTTTTGCAGCTTAGTTTGCTGTTTATTAAAATTCCTAGATCCTTTTCCATGTCAGTGTTACCGAGTGTTTTACCATTTAGTATGTACGGGTGACTTGCATTTTTCCTTCCCATGTGCATAAATTTATCAGTGTTAAACCTCATCTGCCACTTATCTGCCCAAGCCTCCAATCTATCCAGATCCCTCTGTAGTAGTATACTGTCCTCATCAGTGTCAATTACTTTACACAGTTTAGTGTCATCTGCGAAAATTGATACTTTACTATGCAAGCCAGAAATTCTACAAGATCATTAATAAATATATTGAAGAGAATAGGGCCCAATACTGACCCCTGAGGTACCCCACTAATGACAGTGACCCAATCTGAGTGTGTACCGTTAATAACCACCCTCTGTTTTCTATCACTGAGCCAGTTACTTACCCACATACAGACGTTTTCTCCCAGTCCGAGCATTTTCATTTTATATACTAACCTTTTATGTGGGACAGTGTCAAATGCTTTGGAGAAGTCCAGATATACGACATCCATTGATTTGCCGCTGTCAAGTCTAGAACTTACCTCCTCATAGAAACTGATTAAATTAGTTTGACATGACCGATCCCTCACGAAGTCATGCTGATATGGCGTTATTTGCTTATTTCCGTTGAGATGCTCTAATATAGCATCTCTCAGAAAACCTTCAAACAGTTTACCCACAACAGATGTTAAACTTACCGGCCTATAGTTTCCAGGCTCTGTTTTTGGCCCCTTTTTGAATATTGGCACCACATTTGCCATGCGCCAATCCTGTGGGACATTCCCTGTCAGTATAGAGTCTGCAAATATCAGAAATAAGGGTCTGGCTATGACATTACTTAATTCCTTTAGGATACGGGGGTGTATACCTTACATAACAAAAATGGCAACACCAAGCGATCAAAAAGGCTAATGCCCCCAAAATAGTACCAATCAAACCGACACCTCGTCCCGTGAAAAAGGAGACACTACCTAAGACAATCGGTCAAAAAAGAAAAAAGCTATGGCTCTCAGACTATGGAGACACTAAAACATATTTTTTTTTTTCAAAACTGCTATTATTGTGCTAAAGTGAAATAAATATAAAAAGTAGACATATTAGGTATTGCCGCATCCGTAACAACCTGCTCTTTAAAATTACAACATGAACTAACCCCTCAGTTGAACACCGTAAAAAAACAAAAAAACAGTGCCAAAAAAGCCATTTTTTGTCACCTTACATGACAAAAATTGCAACACCAAGTGATCAAAAAGGCTTATGCCCCCCAAAAGCATACTAATCAAACCGACACCTCATCCCGCGAAAAAGGAGTCCCTACCTAAGACAATCGGTCAAAAAATAAAAAAGCTATGGCTCTCAGACTATGGAGACACTAAAACATCATTTTTTTTCTCCAAAAATGCTATTATTGTGTAAAACGTAAATAAATAAAAGTATAAAAATTAGGTATTTCCACGTCCATAACGATCTGCTCTATAAAAATATCACATGAGCTAACCCCTCAGGTGAATGCTGGAAAAATAAATAACTAAAAACTGTACCAAAATTAAAAAAAAAATTGGTCACCTTGTGTCATGGTCTTACCTTCTTGCTGTTCTCCTTCGTTTGACATGTGCTGGCGGCCATCTTGGTTTCTGGGTTTCTTGTAGCCTCCCACCCTGCGGCTTCTCCTTCCCACTGGGAGGAGCTGGATGCCTAGCTCATATACATAGGAGGTCTGTGGCTTCAGTTCCTTGCTTGGTCCTCCTGTGTTCACATGCTTCTAAGACTGCTGCTGCTTCTGGTTCCTGATCCTGGCCTCGTCTGACTACCCCGCTGGTTCCTGATCCTGGCTTCGTCTGACTACCCTTCTGGTTCCTGACCTCTGGCTACGCAAGACCCTGCTTCGGTTTAGCCATCCGTTTGGACTTTTGCTTACAGCTTGATTTTCAATAAAGCCTTCTTATTCCCACTTATCTCTTGTTGTACGTCTGGTTCATGGTTCCATGACATTAGGACCAAGCCATGAATTCTGACGGTACAGGGCCATCCTCGCTACCTACGCTGATTGCCAGACTTGATCAGCAGGATCACCTGTTGGGTCGGTTCGCTGTGGCGTTGCAAACCCTGCTTGAACGCACGGCTCATTTCGCTTCCGTTGCCGATGGGTCGGTTGTCGCTCCTGGGCCCGCTCCTACTGCCGCTCCGGTTGTTGCGCCAGAGTCTACCCTGACACCTGTTGCTGCGCCTGCGGTGTCTCGGGGTATGACCGGTTCTGCCCCCCTTCCACAGCGCTTTGGGGGAGAGCCAACTCAGTGCCGAGGTTTCCTTAACCAGGTGGGCATTTATTTCGAGTTGCTGCCACATGCCTTTCCTACTGAGAGATCAAAGGTGGGCTTCTTGATCTCGCTGCTCTCGGACAAGGCCTTGGCCTGGGCCAGCCCTTTATGGGAGAACAACAATCCGGTGGTTGCCGAGTTTTCCGGTTTTGTTGCTTCTCTTCGGAAGGTATTCGATGTGCCGGCTCGTGCTGCCTCTGCTGCGAAGCTCCTTATGTCCATCAGACAGGGTTCACGATCCGTAGCTGAATACGCCATTGAGTTTCGTACCCTGGCAGCAGAGGTGGGCTGGAATAATGAGGCTCTGGTCGCTGCTTTCTCTCATGGTCTCTCGGATGCCTTGAAGGATGAGGTTGCAGCTAAGGACCTACCAGTGGAGCTCGAGTCTCTTATTTCTTTCCTGATT
This sequence comes from Bufo gargarizans, assembly GCF_014858855.1. Classification (NCBI taxonomy): domain Eukaryota; kingdom Metazoa; phylum Chordata; class Amphibia; order Anura; family Bufonidae; genus Bufo; species Bufo gargarizans. Next base: position 446,186,195 of record NC_058083.1, read on the forward strand.
TTGATTGACACCAGACTCAGGGAGAGACCTTCCTTTAAGGAGAGCCTGCGGAGGCCTTCTAACAGATTGGCGCCTACGTTTGCTGTCCCACCCGTGCCTCCCTCTCCTCCCACGCCTCCTGGGGATGACTTGTCTGGGGGTGAACCCATGCAGCTGGGGTTTGCTCGCCTGTCCGAGGGGGAGAGGGTACTCCGGAGACGCGAGGGCCGATGCATGTACTGTGGTCTCGGTGGGCATTTTCGGTTGGCATGTCCGAACCGTCCGGGAAACGCTCGCACCTGAGATCCTGTCGGGGGCAGATCTTGGGTGGAGTCTCCTCGTCCCCGGTTTCCCGTGTTGACAAACCACTGATCACTGTTGTCCTCTCCTGGGACGGGGGCTCGGTGACGACCCAGGCGTTGGTGGACTCTGGTGCTGGTGGTTTGTTCATTGATAGTGTGTTCGCTGCCGCCAATTCCATTCCTCTGCAGCCTCGAGGTTCCCCACTGGCTCTTGAGGCGATAGACGGCAGACCCCTTCTGCCGCCACACGTGACTCATGAGACCCTTCCAGTGGGGATAGCAATTGGTGCCGTTCACAGAGAGTCGGTCTGTCTCCAGGTGATTTCGTCTCCACACTACTCGGTGGTCTTGGGGTACCCCTGGCTCCAGAAGCATAATCCGACTTTCGATTGGAGATCGGCCGAGATCCTCTCGTGGTCACCGCAGTGTGGGGCTAGTTGCATCCATGGGCCTGTCAAGTTGCTGTGTACTTCCTCGGACTCTCTGTTGCCTCCTGAATACGAAGAGTACCGGGATGTATTCGATAAGGTGCGCGCGGTTGCCCTACCTCCGCACCGCCCATACGATTGTGCCATAGAGTTACAATCTGGTGCCGTTCCTCCTCGTGGCAAAGTCTATCCACTGTCGGTAGCGGAGAATGAGGCCATGGAGGAGTACGTGAGGGAGGCGCTTTCACGCGGACACATTCGCAAATCCTCGTCCCCGGCAGGGGCTGGATTTTTCTTTGTGAAAAAGAAGGGCGGTGAGTTGAGGCCTTGCATCGATTACAGGGGTCTCAATCGCATCACGATCAAGAACGCTTACCCGATACCCTTGATTTCCGAGCTGTTCGATCGCCTCAAAGGGGCCACGGTCTTTACCAAACTCGACCTGAGGGCGGCATATAACCTGGTAAGGATCAAGGCGGGCGATGAGTGGAAGACCGCGTTTAACACCAGGACCGGTCATTATGAATCCTTGGTTATGCCCTTTGGGTTGTGCAATGCGCCCGCAGTCTTCCAGGAATTCATCAACGATGTTTTCCGTGACCTGTTGCAGCAGTGTGTGGTGGTCTATTTGGATGACATCTTGGTATATTCTGAATCCATGGAGGCCCACATTATGGATGTCAGACGAGTGTTGCAACGGTTAAGAGAGAACAGGCTGTTCGGTAAGCTTGAGAAATGCGAATTTCACCGATCCCAGGTAACCTTCTTAGGTTACATCATTTCCGCTGAGGGGTTCTCCATGGATCCTGAGAAGGTTTCGGCTGTCTTACAGTGGCCCCAGCCCAGTGGTCTCCGTGCCCTGCAGCGCTTTTTGGGCTTCGCCAATTATTATCGGAAGTTCATCAGGGACTTTTCTATGCTAGCCAAGCCTCTCACGGATCTGACCAGGAAGGGCAGTAATTTCCAGGTCTGGCCGCTCGAGGCCATCCGAGCTTTTGAGGCTCTAAAGTCCGCCTTTGTGTCTGCTCCGATTCTGTCGCATCCCAACCCTGGGTTGCCCTTTGTCCTCGAGGTGGACGCGTCTGAGACGGGAGTAGGCGCCCTTCTGTCTCAGCGTAGAACACCAGAGGGTCCTCTGCTTCCTTGTGGGTTTTACTCCCGGAAACTGTCTTCCGCGGAGTGCAACTATCAGATTGGTGACAGGGAGTTATTGGCCATCGTGCAGGCCCTTAAAGAATGGAGGCACTTGCTCGAGGGTTCGGTGGTTCCGGTTCTCATCCTGACGGACCACAAGAATCTGACCTACCTTTCTGAGGCCAAGAGATTGACACCACGTCAGGCCAGATGGGCTCTGTTCTTGTCACGTTTTAATTACGTGGTCTCCTACCTACCCGGTTCCAAGAACATCAGAGCGGATGCCTTATCACGGCAGTACTCCGAGCTGTCCAGGGAGGAGTCGATTCCGACTTCGGTCATACCTCCGAATCAGATCCTGGCCGCCATTCGCACCAGTCTGACCTCTCCCCTGGGTGAGCAGATTTTGGCGGCTCAATCTGGTGCTCCCTCTGGGAGACCCAACGGCAGATGTTTTGTGCCTGAGGAGTTGCGCACTCGGTTGTTGCGAAACTACCATAACTCCAAGGCCGCGGGGCATCCTGGAAAGAATCAGCTGTCCTGGGCTGTTTCACGTCTGTTCTGGTGGCCTTCTCTACGTTCCGACATCGCCGCATATGTAGCGGCATGCTCCGTTTGTGCCCAGAGTAAGTCCCCTCGGCACCTTCCGTTGGGCCTTTTGCAACCCATAGCCACCGGGGAGCGCCCATGGTCACACCTGGGGATGGATTTCATTGTGGACCTCCCTGCATCTCGAGGCCATACGGTCATTCTCATGATTGTGGATCGGTTTTCCAAAATGTGCCACTGTGTTCCTCTCAAGAAGTTACCCTCTGCACAAGAGTTGGCCACGATTTTCGCCAGGGAGGTCTTCCGGTTGCACGGTTTGCCCAAGGAGATTGTGTCGGATCGGGGGAGTCAGTTTGTGTCCAGGTTCTGGCGCGCCTTTTGCTCCCAGTTGGGGATTCATCTCTCTTTCTCCTCGGCCTACCACCCTCAGTCCAATGGGGCCGCAGAACGATCCAATCAGGCCTTGGAGCAATTCCTTCGTTGCTATGTCTCCGATCACCAAGACAATTGGGTTGACCTCCTGCCTTGGGCTGAGTTTGCCAGGAACACGGCGGTGAACTCTTCCTCTGGGACGTCTCCCTTCATGGCCAATTATGGGTTCCAACCTGCCGTGTTACCGGAGGTATTCTCTCCCCAGGATATTCCGGCTGTGGAGGATCACCTTTCCAGTCCTACGTGCTTCTTGGGTACAGATCCAGAGGTCCCTTGAGGTCTCTGCGCAGCGCCAGAGACTCCAGGCTGATCGCAGACGAGCGCCCGCTCCTTCCTACCAGGTCGGAGACCGTGTATGGTTGTCCACCCGCAACCTCAACCTTCGAGTGCCCACTCCCAAGCTGGCGCCTCGCTTTGTTGCTCCCTTCCGAGTGCTTCGCAGGGTAAACCCGGTAGCCTATGCCCTTGCGCTTCCTCCTGGCATGCGGATCTCCAACGTGTTTCATGTCTCCCTGTTGAAGCCATTGGTGTGTAATCGTTTCACTTCCTCGGTTCCTCGGCCCCGTCCGGTCCAAGTGGGCAATCGTGAGGAATATGAGGTGAGCAATATCCTGGACTCACGCCTGGTCCGCGGTCGGTTGCAGTTTTTGGTCCATTGGCGTGGTTATGGTCCAGAGGAGCGTTCCTGGGTTCCCTCCGCAGATGTCCATGCTCCTGCTTTGCTCCGAGCCTTCCACGCACGCTTCCCTCAGAAACCGTTCCTTACTCCGCGGAGGAGGGGCCCTTGAGGGGGAGGTACTGTCATGGTCTTACCTTCTTGCTGTTCTCCTTCGTTTGACATGTGCTGGCGGCCATCTTGGTTTCTGGGTTTCTTGTAGCCTCCCACCCTGCGGCTTCTCCTTCCCACTGGGAGGAGCTAGATGCCTAGCTCATATACATAGGAGGTCTGTGGCTTCAGTTCCTTGCTTGGTCCTCCTGTGTTCACATGCTTCTAAGACTGCTGCTGCTTCTGGTTCCTGATCCTGGCCTCGTCTGACTACCCTGCTGGTTCCTGATCCTGGCTTCGTCTGACTACCCTTCTGGTTCCTGACCTCTGGCTACGCAAGACCCTGCTTCGGTTTAGCCATCCGTTTGGACTTTTGCTTACAGCTTGATTTTCAATAAAGCCTTCTTATTCCCACTTATCTCTTGTTGTACGTCTGGTTCATGGTTCCATGACACCTTGCCACATAAAGGCCCCATGCACACGGCCGTTGTTCACAGCCGTGTGTGGGCCGTGGAACCGCGGCCTGGATCCCTCCTGAGAGCAGGAGCGCACGGCGTCACTGGTTGCTATGACGCCGTGCGCTCCCTGCTGCCGGCACAGTACAGTAATACACTGGTATAGATCATACCAGTGTATTACTGTATTGCGGCGGCAGCAGGGAGCGCACGGCGTCATAGCAACCAGTGACGCCGTGCGCTCTTGCTCTCAGGAGGGATCCAGGCCGCGGTTCCACGGCCCGCACACGGCTGTGAACAACGGCCGTGTGCATGGGGCCAAAGTGTAATAATGAATGATCAAAAAATAATATGTACTCAAAAATTGTACCAATAAAAATGTCAACTCTTGCTCCAAAAAATTAGCCCCTGCACAAGACGATCAGCACGTAAAAAAAAAAATATAAGGCGTTCAGAAAATGGAGACACAAAAACATTTATTTTTTCAAAAATGCTTTATTATGTAAAACTTAAACAAATAAAGTTATGATGATATCATTGCGTTCATAACAACCCGCTCTATAAAAAATAGCACATGATCTACCCTGTAAGATGAATGTTGTAAAAAATAAAAACGGTGCCAAAACAAAACAAAACTTAATGTAGAGCAATTAAAAATCATATGTACCCCAAAATAGTACCAATAAACCTGGCACCTTATCCCTTAGTTTCCAAAATAGGGTCACTTTTTGGGAGTTTCTTCTGTAAGGTCCATCAGGGGGGCTTAAAAACTAGTCCAGTAAAATCTGCCTTCCAAAAACCATATGGCATGCCTTTCCTTCTGTGCCCTGCCGTGTGCCCTTACATCAGTTTATGACCACATATGGGGTTGTTCTGTAAACTGCAGAAACAGGGCAATAAATATTGAGTTTTGTATGGCTGTTATATCCTCGATGTGTTAAAGAAAAAAGTTGAATTAAATGGAATATCTGCCAAAAAAGTTAAATTTTATCTCCATTTTCCTTAAATTCTTGTGGAACACCTAAAGGGTTAACAACGTTTGTAAAATCAGTTTTGAGTTGCTTGAGGGGTGTAGTTTCTACAATGTGGTAATTTATGAGGGGTTTCCACTATGTAAGCCCCACAAAGGGACTTCAGACCTTTACTGGTTCTTGGTTTTGGAAATTTTCTTAAAAATTTCAAGAATTGCTTATAAAATTCTAAGCCTTCTAACGTTCTAAAAAAATAAAATGACATTTACAAAATGAAGCCAACATAAAGTAGACATATGGGGAATGTTAAGTAATAAATATTTTATGAGGTATCACTTTCTGTTTTAAAAGCAGAGAATTAGAAATTTTGAAAATTGCTAATTTTTCTAAATGTTTGGTAAATTTGGGATTTTTTCATAAATAAAGGTGAAATATATTGACTCAAATTTATGACTATCATAAAGTACAATGTGTCACGAGAAAACAATCTCAGAAGGCTTGGATAAATAAAAGTTATTACCACATAAAGTGACACATGTCGGATTTACAAAAAATGGCCTGGGCAGGAAGGTGAGAACTGTCCTGGGGTAGAAAGGATTAATAAGCAGCATTGGTTTTTGCCTTAACCCAGGACTGAGAAACATTATATGGAGACACTGCAAGAGATAAACTTCTTACCATTTAATCTATCTCTAAACCTTTTCTGGACAATTGCATAAATGGCCATTATAGTCAATGTGGTTTCACAAAAAATGACTTTTTAAGGAAGTCTGTTAGCAGTTTTAGACACCGGCCTTAAAAACCCTCCGTTGGCACTTGATGCGCCTATTCTGTAGAGGTGCCGACCTCTACATAACTTAGGCGCTGGCTGTGCTACTTGCTTGCATCTACCATAACTGATATCAATACCAGTAATTGAATATGTGTGTCACTGAATAAATCAACAAAAGTAATACACACGTATAATGTAAATTCAATCTTTACTGTTTAAAAAGCAAAAATAAATATATATTGAAGCAATAATAAATATAGCGGTAGCAGTGCAGGACAGTACTGCGACAAGTATACGTCCACCATCCCTCCAATGACAGTAACTCCTATGATTCGTTATGCACAGTCAAGTAAGAGATTATAAACCACAATCTTAGTGCAAGTATTGTGTAACAAACACATATAGAAATATAAATGGCTCAAATATCCCATAACTTGACCTCATGTCACATCATATCGCCATGCTCATTTGATACCAGTAATTATCACCTAAGCATAGAGTCTCCGCAAGGTATACTTCAAGTGCATACAGCCAGCACCTAATTTGGACCTTGTGTACACAATCCTACATACAACATAGCAAATGGAAAATGATAAACATGAGACTAGCAAGTACTGACCCAGAGTAGAGGAGGAATGATGGCACCAACCCGACGCACGTTTCGCCTCGCTTCTTCAGTGGTCGTGTCTCTCAACTACATCAAGCAGCCATATATATACCCCCCAGGATCCTCCAATCTAATTGAAACAATAAGACCTTCCATATCCTTCACCTGTGTTGATTAAACATTCACTCCTATTCGCTCTCAAACTCACATCAGGATGGCTGTCAAGGTCTCGCGAGATTACATGTGTGACGCGATCGTGTCCTATCTGAGTGCAGCGAGCTCTCCTGTATTCACCTATCACAGACAATTCTCTGCCCCTAATCTCGCGAGATCTCATGACGTCACGTGAATATAATCACGTGACCCCTTTCTCCTTCGTATGTGCACGTCCAGACAAATATATGATAGAATACCCTCCTCATGCGAATATTCAGCAAGGGGAGGGAACTAAAGGGCGCATCATCTCGGGAGGCGTTACAGAATACCATCCCCCAATTAGAGTTGTCATGTGATCGGCCGGGAGATACCACCTGCGCCATCTTGGTTAATGACAAACCCATCCTCTAGACGAGCACCTGCATATAGGAGGATTCACTATATGGTGAGACTCCATTCAATTCCTCTATTATACATTTATACCAATCCTATTATAGTAAAGTGGATTAAACTCATACTAAAAACTGGAACATGATTATTACATCTAAAAGCAATTCAAATACATTATAATAAAGTGCATATAGTGAAAAATGTGTTATTCGTTCACAAATAATACAGTATAACACCTTAATAGCGTGCATATAAGGGATATTTAAAAATTCATAATATTAGCAGTTCATAATAATAATTCTACAAAATACAATACTGAAAACAGTACATGTCACGAAAATGAAAAATTTAAAATGGTACCAAAATGGACACAATGATGCCACAATTTCCAGGCATTACTTACCAGAGAGCGAAGAACATTCGGGACCATTTGGTTCAGAGCCATTATGTCTGGAATGTTCGGGGTCTCTTTGGTACAAAGGGCACTCTATGGGGAAACAGAGAATGTGGTTAATGCGTGGCCTGTGTTAATGAGGAGAGAGCCACAAATTTTTGGGATTCTGCACACAATAAAGAGTATAAAATCACGTATCCGATCACATGTACTACGATCGGTGCAATTTACTGGGCAATGTGCTCATGTGAATTGATCTATATACCGTAGGTCTTACCTCAAGAGAGCTTAGGAGAAGGATTAGGGAACATATCCTCTCAATTGAAGCAGCTAAGGATGAGAGTGACTTGACACAGCTCTGTGGCAAGACACTTAAAAGAAAGGCACAACTGCGATAGATCCCTCCTACGCATTAGGGGAATTGACCGTGTCATTATCTCCCCTAGAGGAGGGGACTGGAAAAGGATACTGGGATAGAAGGAAACAAAGTGGATTCACACTTTGAATACAATTGCCTCGTTAGTACTCAATGAGGGGAATAGTTTTGTCACCTTCCTATAAAATGGAAATAGTTCAGATATTCTCCTCCTGTGCGAATGTGCTTGCCTTGCGATTGCGTAGTGCCCCTCGGGCCTGGTGTCTTCGGAGCCGGCATTTGTATATGCTTTTTAACAGTTTTCTATGTCCTTATGGAATAATTAATATGGAATTTTAACAATTGTCTTATATGTTCCCCTCTCACTAGCGGCCATGTGTTATGCCATTCCATTTCAGAATATCGGAACATGGGATCTTCTACTCTAAAGGATGTCTCGGTGTGGTAATGGCTTGGCTCCCTGGAATATCATTTAAAAAAAAACTCTTGGAGGGACCAATGTATATATACAAAGCCAGTTCTTTGGAAAGAAAAAACGTCAAATAAACTTCCTTTCCTTTCTCTGTATATGGGGGCATAGAAATATAGGATTGGGGCTGTAAATGCTCATAGAGATGGGCCATACTGTAGACCCAATGGGGTTTTGAATGTTGTTTATAGGGCCTTTTGGCGTTCTGATTTATTTATATTCTGTTTCACTGTCTCACTTGCACTGCACATCACTGTTTTGCACTAGCACTTTATATCTCACTACTTAGTGTGTCCAATATTGTTGCATGTGGAGGTCCTTTTTGGTACCATTTTTTATTTTTTATTTTCGTGTTGTGATTATGTAACACTCACTATGATATGACATGTACTGTTTTCAGTATTGTATTTTGTAAAATTATTATTATGAACTGCTAATATTATGAATTTTTAAATATCCCTTGCTCGCTATTATGGTGTTATACTGTATTGTTTGAGGACTAATAACAAATTTTTCACTATATGCACTTTATTATAATGTATTTGAATTGCTTTTAGATGTAATAATCATGTTCCGGCCGCTCACATGACGACTCTAATTGGGGGATGGTGTTCTGTAACGCCTCCCGAGATGATGCGCCCTTTGGTTCCCTCCCCTTGCTGAATATTCGCATGAGGAGGGTATTCTATGATATATTTGTCTGGACGTGCGCTGCTATTTACGATGCGGCGCCCATACGAAAGGAGAAAGGGGTCACGTGATTATATTCACATGACGTCATGAGATCTTGCGAGATTAGGGGTGGATCATTGTCTGTGATAGGCAGATACAGGAGAGCTCGCTGCACTCAGATAGGACACGATCGCGTCACACATGTAATCTCGCGAGACCTTGACAGCCATCCTGATGTGAGTTTCAGAGCGAATAGGAGTTAATGTTTAATTAACACAGGTGAAGGATATGGAAGGTCCTATTGTTTCAATTAGATTGGAGGATCTGGGGGGTATATATATGGCTGCTTGGTGTAGTTGAGGGACACAACCCCTGAAGAAGCGAGGTGAAACGTGCGTCGGGTTGGTGCCATCATTCCTCCTCTACTCCCGGTCAGTACTTGCTTGTCTCATGTTTATCATTTTTCATTTGCTATGTTGTATGTAGGATTGTGTACACAAGGTCCAAATTAGGTGCTGGCTGTATGCACTTAGAGTATGCCTTGTGGAGACTCTAGGCTTAGGTGATAATTACTGGTATCAAATGAGCATGGCGATATGATGTGACATGAGGTCAAGTTATGGGATATTTGAGCCATTTATATTTCTATATGTGTTTGTTACACTAAGATTGGGGTTTATAATCTCTTACTTGACTGTGCATAACGAATCATAGGAGTTACTGTCATTGGAGGGATGGTGGACGTATACTTGTCGCAGTACTGTCCTGCACTGCTACCACTATATTTATTATTGCTTCAATCAATATGTATTTATTTTTGCTTTTTAAACAGTAAAGATTGAATTTACATTATATGTGTATATTACTTTTGGTGATTTGCTAACATTTACGCCAGCTCCATTGCTGGCAAAGATTTAAGTCATTTTCTACACCAGAAACAGGCGTTGAAAATGATAACTGAGACGTGCCGACCGGTCCAACCCCTTCCCCACCCACACCACGCCCCCTTTTTCTGCCACTTTGGAAACGTGACATGAGCATGGAAAAGTCACAGATTTGGATGCAAATCCCCTTTGCGAACGAATATGTGACAAAAGTATGCCAAAAACTGGCGTAATTCTCATCATAAATGACCCCATATATATATATTTGAGAGATCGATCCCAGAGCCTGGCGATTAAACAGATGTATAATTTGCAAATATAGGCCAAACTTCAGTTGTGACAGTAAAAAGATGAATTAAATTAAAAATTGATGACATTATAACTAATAAATAATGTACAACAGCATGTGTAGTTGACACAAGGGTAAAACATGTAAAATATGAACTGATATAAAAGGGATGGGGGAATAGATTAGTAGTGTATAAAGGTTTATAAATTATAGAGTGTCTGATAAATAATGGCAAATATTATGAGGTGACCGTGCAAACAGAAAAATTGGATGCAGTAAATATAAAGCGTTATGTCTATATGAAAATATGTACAAATACTACTGGAATGTAGGAGAGGGTAGGCAGAGCAGCAGGGGCCACAATTTGTCTTGCTCTCCCTGTTGCCTATATAATGCTGAGGGCCCAAAACTGCTGACAGACACCTTTCAAGGTGAGTAAACTAGACATGAAAGGAGTCTGAACTGTGGGGGTTCAGTTGCTCACCAATGCTAAGAACTGAGGTGCTCTGTCACTCCCCTAAACATTTAGACATGGTATTGACGTGGCACAAGTGCTAGGTCTGGCGTGGGGGCAGAAGTCGTATTAGGCTAAGTGTCATCATTGACAAAGTGTCTTGCCTTTAGACAGGAGACGTACAGTACAGACCAAAAGTTTGGACACACCTTCTCATTCAAAGAGTTATCTTTATTTTTATGACTATAAAAATTGTAGATTCACACTGAAGGCATCAAAACTATGAATTAACACATGTGGAATTATATACATAACAAAAAAGTGTGAAACAACTGAAAATATGTCATATTCTAGGTTCTTCAAAGTAGCCACCTTTGGCTTTGATTACTGCTTTGCACACTCTTGGCATTCTCTTGTTGAGCTTCAAGAGGTAGTCACCTGAAATGGTTTTTACTTCACAGGTGTGCCCTGTCAGGTTTAATAAGTGGGATTTCTTGCCTTATAAATGGGGTTGGGACCATCAGTTGCGTTGTGGAGAAGTCGTGTGGATACACAGCTGATAGTCCTACTGAATAGACTGTTAGAATTTGTATTATGGCAAGAAAAAAGCAGCTAAGTTAAGAAAAACGAGTGGCCATCATTACTTTAAGAAATGACGGTCAGTCAGTCCGAAAAATTGGGAAAACTTTGAAAGTGTCCCCAAGTGCAATCACAAAAACCATCAAGCGCTACAAAGAAACTGTCTCACATGCGGACCTCCCCAGGAAAGGAAGACCAAGAGTCACCTCTGCTGCGGAGGATAAGTTCATCCGAGTCACCAGCCTCAGAAATCGCAGGTTAACAGTAGCTCAGATTAGAGACCAGGTCAATGCCACGCAGAGTTCTAGCAGCAGACACATCTCTAGAACAACTGTTAAGAGGAGACTGTGTGAATCAGGTCTTCATGGTAGAATATCTGCTAGGAAACCACTGCTAAGGACAGGCAACAAGTAGAAGAGACTTGTTTGGGCTAAAGAACACAAGGAATGGACATTAGACCAGTGGAAATCTGTGCTTTGGTCTGATGAGTCAAAATTTGAGATCTTTGGTTCCAACCACCGTGTCTTTGTGCGACGCAGAAAAGGTGAACGGATGGACTCTACATGCCTGGTTCCCACTGTGAAGCATGGAGGAGGAGGTGTGATGGTGTGGGGATGCTTTTCTGGTGACACTGTTGGGGATTTATTCAAAATTGAAGGCATGCTGAACCAGCATGGCTACCACAGCATCTTGCAGCGGCATGCTATTCCATCCGATTTGCGTTTAGTTGGACCATCATTTATTTTTCAACAGGACAATGACCCCAAACACACCTCCAGGCTGTGTAAGGGCTATTTTACCATAAAGGAGAGTGATGGGGTGCTGCGCCAGATGACCTGGCCTCCACAGTCACCGAACCTGAACCCAATCGAGATGGTTTGGGGTGAGCTGGACCGCAGAGTGAAGGCAAAAGGGCCAACAAGTGCTAAGCATCTCTGGGAACTCCTTCAAGACTGTTGGAAGACCATTTCAGGTGACTACCTCTTGAAGCTCATCAAGAGAATGCCAAGAGCGTGCAAAGCAGTATTCAAAGCAAAAGGTGGCTACTTTGAAGAACCTAGAATATGACATATTTTCAATTGTTCCACACTTTTTTGTTATGTATATAATTCCACATGTGTTAATTCATAGTTTTGATGCCTTCAGTGTGAATCTACAATTTTCATAGTCATGAAAATAAAGAAAACTCTTTGAATGAGAAGGTGTGTCCAAACTTTTGGTCTGTACTGTATGTGAGACACTTAAACTTATTTGCTAATATCTGACCAGCTATGTTTATTGTATCTATGTCTATTTTTTTGGTTGTTTTTTTCCTCTACGCTTAGCGTCCTGTTACCCCTCCACTGCATTCTCTCCACATCAGCCCCTCTTTCCTTCCCTCACCTGTTTACTGCTCACATGGATTATTCACCTATTTGAATCAACGTAACCCTTCAGGTCCCAGACTGCAACACAAAAACACTTCTACAAATTTCTGAACCATTTGCTGTTTCTTGTCCTTCTTCTGCTTTTAACTTCTGAAGATATCTCTCATAACCCTAGTACACCTCCTCCCACCTGTGAAACTCATTTACTCATTTAACATTCATTGTATGTCTTCTCTTCTTCCTTTTTACTGTGTGCTCTGGACCCATGGTCAGTGTACAACTCCCCTATATTCATGACTTCTTTCTATCTAATTCTCTTCACTAGAAATGAGCTAATTTTTCAAAAATTTGATTCGGCCGGTCTGCCGTTTAAAAAAAAAAAATTCTGTACAATCTGCGAATAAAGTAAAAAAAACTTCTATTTCCTGGTTGCAGAAAGCCTTTATAGCGGTGTAGAACACTGTTCCCTGCAGTAACACTAATAGGGAGTCTGCTCTGGTAGTGAAATAATACTGTGAGTCAGTATGACATTCAGATGACAGGCGTCGCTCTTAGAATCACTGCACAATTCACTTATTTGGGCAGTCACGGTGCCAAAACTGATCAAATAACTGATGTTAGCGCCAAGAAGAAGCACACTACTTTTACACCGTCGTCAGCTGATTCCACATAGATGTCTACAGAACCTGTTCTATTAAACGCTTATACAAGTAGAGCCCCCCCTGACAGAATGGAGAGGGTGTCAGCAGTAAGTTTTCTGTTGACGCCACTGATTATTTTGCACTTCCTCTGATCCGTAAGAACAATAACCCACAAAAAAACGGATCCTGTCTGTTGAGCATCTGCCTTCACTCGGTCAGCATTTGGACAGTAATCCATCAGTATTGCTAATGCCAAAACAGAGATGACACGTGAATATAATATTTGCATGTCTTCTGTGTTTTGTACCCACTCCTGCTTTTGGCTACTGAATCACAAGCCAATTCTGATGGGACCATACAGGACTTACAGCTGCTACACAGACAGCATCCGTTGTGCATCTCATTTTTCCTTCCTTCTGACAGTTAAGAAGAAGGGTCAAATAAATGATGATGTCAGCCAGGCCTAAAGGCAAAATAGTGGCCCAGTCATGAAGTGGGGAGGGTGGGAACAGCATGAGAAGTCCAAAAAGTTGCCCTATGACATAGTGGTGAGGTGTAAGCAGCATGAGGAGACCACAGAGTGGCACAATGACATAGTGGAGGTGGCAGCAGCATCAGGAGGCCACAGAGCGGCACAATGACATAGTGTGGAGGTGGAAGTAGCAGCATCAGGAGGAGGCCATAGAGTGGCACAATGACACTGTGGAGGTAGGGGCAGCATGAGGAGGCCACAGAGTGGCAAGGTGACATAGTGTGGAGGTGGCAGCAGCATCAGAATACCAGAGAGTGGCAATGTGACATAGTGTGGGGGTGGCAGCAGCATCAGGAGGCCACAGAGTGGCACAATGACACTGTGGAGGTGGCAGCAGCATCAGGAGGCCACAGAACGGCACAATGACATAGTGTGGAGGTGGAAGCAGCAGCATCAGGAGGAGGTCACAGAGTGGCACAATGACAGTGTGCAGGTGGCGGCAGCATTAGGAGGCCACAGAATGGCAAGGTGACATAGTGTGGAGGTGTCAGCAGCATGAGGAGACCACAGAGTGGAAAGGTGACATAATATGGAGGTGGCAGCAGCATGAGGAGACCACATAGTGGCAAGTTGACATATTGTGGAGATGGCAGCAGCATGAGGAGACCACAGAATGGCAAGGTGACATAGTGTGGAGGTAGCAGCAGCATCATGAGACCACAGAGTGGAAAGGTGACATAGTGTGTAGGTGGCAGCAGCCTGAGGAGACCACAAAGTGGCAAGGTGACATAATGTGAAGATGGCAGCAGAATGAGGAGACCACAGAGTGGCAAGTTGTCATAGTGTGGAGATGGCAGCAGCATTATGAGTCCACAGAGTGGTAAGGTGAGATAGTGTGTTGGTGGCAGCAGCATGAGGAGAGCACAAAGTGGCAAGGTGACATAGTGTGGAGATGGCAGCAGCATGAGGAGATCACAGAGTGGCAAGGTGACATAGTGTGGAGGTGGCCGCAGTATCATGAGACCACAGAGTGGTAAGGTGACATAGTGTGTAGGTGGCAGCAGCATCAAGAGACCACAAAGCAACCCATGACAGAGTGGGGAGGTGGGTGGCAACAGCAGTACCAGCTGAAGATGGTCGGTGAAAGAAGGAGCACTTGGCATCAGATGTGTGGTATCAGGCGGGTGGCAGCATTAGAATAGTAGCTGAGCCAGGTAGCCAGAAGAAACCAGTCTCTTTTGTCAAAGTGTTGGCAGGTCACATACTGGCAAGGTGACATAGTGTTGAGTTAGAAGCAGCATGAGGAGGCCATAGACTGGCAAGGAGACATAGTGTGGAGGTGGCAGCAGCAGCATGAGGAGACCTGAGTGGTGAGGTTGCAGCAGCATCAAGAGACCACAGAGTAACCCGGTGACAGAGTGGGGAGGTGGGTGGCAATAACAGTACCCGCTGACGATGGTGGGTGTAAGAAGGAGCACTTGGCATCAGATGTGTGGTATCAGGCGGGTGGCAGCATCAGAATAGTAGCTGAGCTAGGTAGCCAGAAGAAACCAGTCTCTTTTGTCAAAGTGTTGGTGTGGCACCATGGATGATCTAGTCTGATGCATCAGGCATTGGTGGGTGGAAATCCTGGCTGATCTATGCCTGATTCATCTTGATAAAGGTCAGTCTCTCCACATTTTGGGTGGACAGGCGAGTTCTTCTTGGGGTAACTATGACCCCCGCCGCACTAAACACCCACTATCATGCCACACTACTGGCCAGGCAGGACAGCTTTTCCAGGGCAAATTTGGCCAGGCAGGACAGCTTTTCCAGGGCAAATTTGGCCAGTTGCGGCCACAACCAGTTTGGCTGCCTAGTAGTCCAGCGGATCTTCAATGATGGCTGATAGGATGCACTCCAAGTATGCCACCACCTGCTAGTTCAGGTTCTGCTCTATGTCTAGCTGCTGGTGAGTAGTTTCTTCAGAAAGCTGCTCATCAGCGACTCTAGACTTAGGCTGCTGCTGATGGAGCTAGTACTGCTCCTGCCACCGCACCCCTCCCCACCAGCCATGGCAGTGGAACATGAGCGCAGAGGTCCCCCCCGGTCAGACCTGAGAGAGGATGGACTATGGCGCAGATAGGCAGCGTCCAACTGACTACATAGGATGTCTCTATAGTAGTTTAGTTTGTCCTCCCTTTCAGTGGGTGCAAAAAAGGCCCCCATTTTGGACCGGTAGTGAGGGTCCAACAATGTAGAGAGCCAGAAGTCAACCCTCTGCCTAATGGTGACAATTTGGTTGTAACTACGCAAGCAAGTGAGCATGCATCGGGCCATTTGTGCAAGTGACTCGGAGGGACTCCCTGCCTCAATCTTCGCTGCATACTGGAACGATGTGTCTGGGTCCTCTGCCTCATCTATTTCATCACCCTGTAGCTCCTCTACCTGCTTCACCTATGTAGAAAAACCACCAATTTCACTACACATTGTTTGTACTCCAATGTCCTCCTCCTCCAGTTCAGCCTCCACAGAGCTCATGTGGCCGTGAGATATATGCGCCACGTCTCCAGTCTCCTGACCAGCCAGATTTTCCAGCATCTGTTCCAGGACATGAAGCAGTGGAATGAAATTGTTCATCCTGTAGTCCTGGCAACTGACAAATAACGTGGCCTACTCAAAGGGCGTGAGTAAACGGCAGGTTTTAACGCATGAACTGCCACTGGCTGACATCGAAGTTACACAGGGGAGTACTCCTGTCTGCTTGGATCATCATCGTTTATGGCCTTTCTCTGTTCATACAGTCCGTCCAACATATGGAGGGTGGAATTCCAATGGGTAGAAATGTTGAATATCAGCCTATGTTGGGGGACACCCTTTTTTGCCGCTGCAGCTCAAGGAGGATGTTCTTTGCGGTGTACGAGTGACTGAAGTGCATGCAAAGTTTCCTGGCCATTTTTACGATGTCACCATGATTCCGATTTTGAGTTGTTGCGGAGAAAGCCAGGATTTGATTTCTTGATGAGGGACACGGAGCAGTTCCTCCCCTGTGTGACTCCATTCGCCCAGGCAAACACGGTGTAGAACAGCGTGACACCGCTGTGCCCTGTACATGTGGTATGCTGGGGGGGCACTGTGGAGGCTGAGGATACGGTGGAGGATGAGGAGGAAGAGGTGGACATTAACGCAGGACTAACGGCGTGAAAACATGGAGGGGGAAGCAGCGTCACCTGGCCAAGTGCTGGTGTGGCTCTGCAGGAACCACATTCACCCAGTAGCTCATAAAGGACATCTATTGTCCCTGACCGTAGTTACAGCTCCACACATCGGCACTGCCGTGCACTTTGGCAGACACTAACAGGCTCAAGGACTATCCCACCTTCTGTTCTACATGTGTCTGCAGGGCTGCTACTGCCTATTTGGCAAATAAATGATGGCTTGGGACTCTCCACCTCGGCTCGGCACAAGCCATATGTTCTCTGATTGGTGCAGAGCTCACCACTTGGAAAGGGAGAAACGACAGCACCAGCAACTTGGGCAGGAACACGTTCAGCTTCTGCGCCGTTGGATGAGTCCACGCATACTGTTGTCTCTTGGCAATCGCTTCAGTAATGAATTGCTGATGGAATGACTGATGATTTTGGCTGAGGGGGCGGAGCTTTAACTGCCTGAAATCGGATGCGTGCCACTGGGTGATGCAGCGGTTTCCGTGGCAGGCTGGACCACCACATCGGAGCCACTGTTCTAGCAGGCCACTTTATGGTGACGCTGCATATGTTGACGCAGGGCTGTGGTGCCAACATTGACACCCTGGCCATGCTTCACCTTCTACCTACAGATTCCACATATGGCAATGTTCACCTCCTCCGGTGGCTTAAACTGCCACACTACCGAGTAGGTGATTTTACCCCCAACACTATGCACTGACTGCTAGCGCCGTTGCCTCCGTGAACCTATGCACTGCTACTTCCCGGGCAGGAAGGCTCCTGCGAAGCGGGTGGTCTACCCCAGGCACATTTGGCTCCCGACCTCCAACTGCTGCCACCCTGCTGACTCCCGGCCACGCTAGCGACTTGCTGGCTCCGCTGCTGCCTCACGGGCAAGCGGCCACCCTCTTCTCCCGATGATAATGAAGCCCCTTCATCACCCGGCTTCCGAGTGCGATCAGCTACATCATTATCATCGAGTACTGTCTGCACATCACTTATGTCTTCCTCAATTGTCTCTGAACGCTCACAACACCAACTCCCACGCCACTCTCCTTATCACTACTTGCCCGCCTAGTGGAGGAAGCGGCAGATGTCTCCCCCACATTTTGGCTTGCCAGTAGCTGTTGACCGTCTTCTAATAGCTCTTCCTCACTGTATAGTGGAGCTGTTCCCACAGCATGCAATACTTTTCTGGCTAAGAGAACAGAAAAGGATAGAGGCAGGTTGAGGATAGATAAGGACACTGGGCCTGCTCCCGGGCCATGCCAACTAAGAGTTGTGTCTGATGAACCCACTGACTCTTGGCTGGGGGTGTCTGATGTCACTTGAGATGAAGTCGACGATCGAGTCAATTATTCAAGGACCGCTGGGTTGCTGGTCAAGACACGACTGCTAGCTAACACTGGAAGCTCAGCCCTCAGAGACCCCTGCTGCCACGGCCCCATACTTTGCTGCAACCTCTGCCTGCACCAAAAATATTTAGGCCTCTGCCTGTGCAGGGCCTGACACTTCTCTGCCTGACATACTGTTAGATCAAATAAATTAATAAAAAGGAAATTAAAACACCCCAAACGGCTGATAAGGTCTTTTTTTCACACTAATACATGCAAAAAAGGGCTTTAGAACATATAACTGCACCACTGAACTGCAAATATATTTTTATTTTGCCACTAATATATACCACAAAATGCTTTAGAACATATAACTGCACCGCTGAACGGCAAATATAATTTTCTTTTTTTACTTATACAAGTCACAAAAGGCTTCACAACATATAACTGCACAGATGAACGGGAAATATATTTTTCTTTTACCACTAATACATGCCACAAAATGCTTTAATAAACATAACCGCACCACTGAATGGCAAATATACACTCACCTAAAGAATTTTTAGGAACACCATACTAATATGGTGTTGGACCTCCTTTTGCCTTCAGAACTGCCTTCATTCTACGTGACATTGATTCAACAAGGTGCTGATAGCATTCTTTAGAAATGTTGGCCCATATTGATAGGATAGCATCTTGCAGTTGATGGAGATTTGAGAGATGCACATCCAGGGCACGAGGCTCCCGTTCCACCACATCCCAAAGATGCTCTATTGGGTTGAGATCTGGTGACGGTGGGTGCCATTTTAGTACAGTGAACTCATTGTCATGTTCAAGAAACCAATTTGAAATTATTTGAGCTTTGTGACATGGTGCATTATCCTGCTGGAAGTAGCCATCAGAGGATGGGTACATGGTGGTCATGAAGACATGGACATGGTCAGAAACAATGCTCAGGTAGCTCGTGGAATTTAAACAATGGCCAATTGGCACTAAGGGGCCTAAAGTGTGCCCAGAAAACATCCCCCACACCATTACACCACCACCACCAGCCTGCACAGTGGTAACAAGGCATGATGGATACATGTTCTCATTCTGTTTATGCCAAATTCGGACTCTACCATTTGAATGTCTCAACAGAAATCGAGACTCATCAGACCAGGCAACATTTTTCCAGTCTTCTTACAGTCCAATTTTGGTGAGCTCGTGCAAATTGTAGCCTCTTTTTCCTATTTGTAGTGGTGATGAGTGGTGCCCGGTGGGGTCTTCTACTGTTGTAGCCCACCTTTCTTTCCCATTCTGACATTCAGTTTGGAGTTCAGGAGATTGTCTTGACCAGGACCACAACCCTACATGCAGTGAAGCAACTGCCATATGATTGGTTGACTAGATAATCGCATTAATGAGAAATAGAACAGGTGTTCCTAATAATTCTTTAGGTGAGTGTATATTTGTTTTTCCACTTATACACACTACAAAAGACTTTAGAACATATAACTGCACCGCTGAACAGCAAATATTTTTTTCTTTTGCCACTATTACACGCCAAAAAAGTCTTTAGAACATATAACTGCACCGCTTAATGGCAAATATATTATTCTTTTTCCGCTTATACATGACAAAAGGGGCTTTAGAACATAGAACTGCACCGCTGAAGCGCCGAATATTTTTTTCTTTCGCCACTAATACACTCCATAAAAGGCTTGAGAACATATAACTGCACCACTGAACGGCAAATATATTTTTATGCCACTATTACATGCCACAAAATGCTTTAGAACATGTAACCGCATGGCTGAAAGGTAAATATATTTTTCTTTTGCCACTAATGCATGCCAAAAAAGGATTTAGAAAATATAACTGCACCACTGAATGGCAAATATATTTTTCTTTTTCACTTATACATGCCACAGAAGGCTTTAGAACATGTAACTGCACCGCTGAACAGCAAATATATTTTTCTTTTACCACTATTGCACAAAAAAAGGGCTTTAGAACATATAACTGCATCGCTTAACGGCAAATATATTTTTCTTTTTCTACTAATACACACCACAAATGCCTCTAATATATGCCACAAAAGGCTTTAGAACATATAACTGCATTGCTTAACGGCAAATATATTTTTCTTTTGGTAATAATACACACACAAAAGGCTTTAGAACATATAACTGCACCTCTAAACGGCAAATATATTTTTATTTTTCCATTATTACAAGACAAAAAGGCCTTTAGAACATATAACTGCACCCGCTGAACAGCAAATACATTATTCTTTTGCCACTAATACACACCACAAAAGGCTTTAGAACATATAACTACACTGCTGAATGGCAAATATATTTATATTTTGCCACTATTACACAACAAAAAGGGCTTTAAAACATAACTGCACCACTGAACGGAAAATATTATTTTAATTGGCGACTAATACACACCACAAAATGCTTTAGAACATAGAACTGCAACGCTGAACAGAAAATATATTTTTCTTTTGCCACTAATACACGCCACAAAACACTTTAGAACATATAACTGCACCACTGAACGGCAAATATATTTTTCTTTTTCCACTTATACACGTCTCAAAAGGCTTTAGAACATATAACTGCACCGCTGAAAGGCAAATATATTTTTATTTTGCCACTAATACACACCAGAAAAGGCTTTAGAACATATAACTGCACCGATGAACGACAAATATGTTTTTCTTTTGCCACTATTACACAACAAAAGGGGCTTTAGAACATATCACTGCACCTCTTAACGGCAAATATATTTTTCTTTTGGTACTAATACACACCACAAAAGGCTTTACAACATACAACTGCACCGCTGAACGGCAAATATATTTTTATTTTTCCACTTATACATGCCACAAAAGGCTTTAGAACATATAACTGCACCGCTGAATGGCAAATATTTTTTTATTTTGCCATTTTACAAGACAAAAAGGGCTTTAAAACATATAACTGCACCCGCTGAACAGCAAATATATTATTTTTTTGCCACTAATACACACCACCAAAGGCTTTAGAACATATAACTACACCGCTGAATGGCAAATATATTTATATTTTGCCACTATTACACAACAAAAAGGGCTTTAAAACATAACTGCACCGCTAAACGGAAAATATATTTTTATTTGGCGACTATTACATACTCCTGCTCCTTCTCCTCTTTATCATCCAATTTGCGCTGAGAAGACGAACTGAGGGTGGTCTGGCTATCAGAATGTCTTGATAATGTCTTTCCCCATTCCCACCTCTTCCACATCCAAAGTGTCGTCCTTAATTGTGAGCAGCGAGGGTTTGAGTAGACACAGAAGTTGGATGGTTACGCTTATAATAGCGTTATCGACGATTACCATCTGTGTTGATTCCTCAAAGTTTCTTAAAACCTCACAGAGATCAGACATCCATCCCCACTCCTCGCTTGTGAATAGCGGAAGCTGACTGGAAAGGCAACAAACATGTTGCAGCTGGAATTCCATTACTGCCCTCTGCTGCTCACAAAGCCTGGCCAACATGTGGAACGCCGAGTTCTAGCACGTGCTCATGTCGCACAACAGCCGGTGAGCTGGCAATTTCAAACGCTGCTGCAGCGTTTACAGACCGTCTGAAGCTGTTGATGACTTGCAGAAATGTGCACACACGCGGCGCACCTTCACCAGTAGTTCAGGCAAATTGGGGTAGGTTTTGAGAAACTGCTGAACCACAAGGTTGAACTAGGCATTGGATGTGTCTGAGCTTGCCGATCTCCAAAGCCGCCACCAAGTTACGGCCATTATCAGACACAACCATGCCTGGTTGTAGGTTTAGTGGTGAGAGCAACAGCTCAGTCTGGTCTCATACCCTGCCACAGCTCTGCGGCAGTGTGCTGTTTGACCCC
The DNA here is from genome assembly GCF_014858855.1 of Bufo gargarizans. Classification (NCBI taxonomy): domain Eukaryota; kingdom Metazoa; phylum Chordata; class Amphibia; order Anura; family Bufonidae; genus Bufo; species Bufo gargarizans. The sequence continues at coordinate 446,208,146 of NC_058083.1, forward strand.
TAAGCATATCAGCTTCAGCACGGCCTGTTGACGTTTCCCCACTGCAGTGCTACACTCCAGCTACCGACTGAAGACTGACTGGTGCTGCACGCAGATAAATCGGAGGTTGAAGTGGAGGAGGAGGCGGAGGAGGAGAAGTGGGGTTTGGAGCCACTAACGTAGGTGCTGGCGGAAACCCTGATCAAAGTGGGGCCTGCAATCCTTGGCGTCGGTAGCACATGTGCCATCCCAGGGTACGACTCGCTCCCGGCCTCCACAATATTCACCCAGTGTGCCGTCAGGGAAATGTAGCATCTCTGGTCGAATGCACTTGTCCATGTGTCCGTGGTTAAGTGGACCTTTGCAGTAACTGCGTTGGTCAGGGCACGTGTGAAGTTACGGGACACATGTTGGCGTAAGGCGGGAATGGCACACCTTAAAAAATATTGGCGGCTAGGGACTGTGTAACACGGGGCAGCCACCGACATCAAGCTGCGGAAGGCCTCAGTGTCCACAAGCCTAAATGGCAACATTTTAAGGGACAGTAATTTGGAAAGCTGCGGTGCTATCGCCTGTAAGTGGGTGGCTGTGCATTTTCAATTGCGTTCAAAGGCCTGGGGTAAGGACATTTGGAAGTGGATGTGGTCGCTGATGGTGTATGTGAAGGTCCAAGTGCATGGCGGGGTATCCGGGTGTGCGCCTTCGACAGGGGATTGGCCAGCATGTAACATAGGGGAAGAGATTCGTCCCACTTATTACGGTACTTGGATGCCATGTGGCAGATCATGCTGGTGGTGTTGAGGTTGCTAGTGTTCACACCCCGGTTCATTTTCGTATGGCACAGGTTGCAAACTACTATTCTTTTGTCGTCCGCACTTTCCTCAAAAAAGCGACATACTGCAGAACACCTACCCCTTGGCAAGGAAGATTTCTGCAAGAGGTTTCTCCGTGAAACTGTTGCAAAAAAAAAATTTACAAAGGTATTTATGATTAGGAAACGTTATACAGGACAGTTACCACAGGTAATATCACAGTTCGCAGTGTCTACGGAAAAAGGTACACTGGATGTCACGATATTTTAGGGATGCTCACACTTTAAACAGGAGATGTGGTGTGGATAATTTAACTGTTCGCAGCAGACACAAGCTACGGAAAAAGTACGCTGGATGTCACTGATATTTTAGGGTGCGCACACTTCAAACAGGAGATGTGGCACGGATAATTTAACTGTCCACAGTGGACACCGTTTATGGAAAAAGTGCACTGGATGTCACAGAAATTTTAGGGATGCACACACTTTAAACAGGAGATGTGGAGCCGATAATTTAACTGTCCACAATGGACACCGTTTACGGAAAAAGTGCATTGGATGTCACGATATTTTAGTGATGCTCACACTTTAAACAGAAGATGTGGTGTGGATAATTTAACTGTTCGCAGCAGACACCAGCTACGGAAAAAGTACGCTGGATGTCACTGATATTTTAGGGTGCGCACACTTGAAACAGGAGATGTGGCACGGATAATTTAACTGTCAGCAGTGGACACCGTCTACGGAAAAAGGATGGCGGGCCAGCAAGTCTCAGCGCAGTTGGCCCGCACCTGCACACTGCTCGGCCCATTATGAGCAGAGGAACAGCTTTTCATATTGCGCATGTGTTGGCCAACTACAGACAGCTGTGCTGAGACTTGCCAGCCCGCCATCCTCTGGTGCCGCTTGTGACTTCTGCCGGCTGGAGGCAGAGGAGGAGGTAATAATAGAAAAGAAGGGCGGGCCATAGGGCTGAAAGAGTTGTGTTTTTTTGGGCACATCGCCGAGGGGCCTGGGCACTTGGGACAGTAATGCCGCCCCTGGGCACTTGCAGAAGCTAATTTGCATACATTTAGAAAGTGTCTTTTTCATGATCTTGACGAGGTACACAGAAAAGAAAGGTACCATTGTAATGAGGGTCACAGAGTGACGTGCGGGGAGGAGACTCGAGCATGGCACTCGAGCACATGCGGTATTCAGTTGAGTACCGCCATGTGCCGAGTATCGAGGTGTTGAGCATGCTCTATTAACACTAGTCTTTTCCTTATTTCATGCTTGTTGTATTCCCCTATATTTTGTTATTAGGCCTTAGGGAGTCTCCTGTTCCTTCAGCTGGGAAGGATCAGGACATCTTTCATCCTGACACTATTTCTAGGGCTCTTTAGGGTCAGATAGGGCTCTAGGTTCCCGCGTATGAACATTCCTACCATCAAGGTCTGTTTATATTGATAGTAGTCAGGGCTCGGTTTAGGGATTCACTAGGTGGTGACCTTTCCTCTTTCTCTAGTTTCCAGTCCTAGTACCTTTTCCCTTCCCTCTTGTGTTCGGTGTGGAGTTTACTACCCACAGCGCGCCATGACAGCGGTTGTCACTAAGCAAAAAACTCACCATGCATCTGGCCATTTGCTCAAGGGACCCCCTACCTCCATCTCCACTGCATACTGCCATGGTCTGTAGGGGTCATCTGCCCGGTCTTTGTCATCACCTTCCAACTCCTCAGGAAGCACCTGCTCCTCCTGGTCCTTTCCTATTACTTGGGCAGAAAAACCACCTAGTTCTGTATAGTATTCCTGGGAATAAATGTCCTTCTCCTCATCCTCCTGTGTCATTTCAGCCTCCACAAGGCTCAGGTGGCCGTGAGATGTAGGTGCCATGTCTTCTGTCCCAGCACCAGTCAAATTTATCAGCATCCTCTGCAGGACATGAAAGAGTGAAATGACATCATTCATCCTGTAGTCCTGGCGACTGACAGATAAAGTGGCCTCCTCAAAGGGCCTGAGCAAAAGGCAGGTGTCACACATGAGCTGCCACTGAGCGGAGTAGACAGAATGTTATTTGTGTTATCGGTGACCATGGTTCCTGTCTCTAGTTGGCAAGGAGACAGCCTGGATTTGATTTCTTGGTTGATGACGTGGAGCACTTTCTGCTCTATGCGTTGCTCGTTTCACCCATGCTGACCAGGTGTTGAACCATGTGACAATGTGCTACTCTGCAGAGGTGGTATGCCGGAAGACCACTCTGAACTGTGCCTACAGTGAATGCTGAGGACAAGGTGGAGGAAGAGGAGGCAGAGGAGGACATTGGAGAAGAAATCCCACAATTACAATGTGGAGGCAGCAATGCCATCACCTGGCCAAGTTGCTGGTGTGCCTGTGCCAGAACCACATTTACCCAGTGGGCTATAAAGGGCATATATTGTCCTTGACCATAGTTACAGCTCCACACGTCTGTGCTGGCATTTACTGTACTAGAAGCCGACAGCCTCAAGGACTGGCCCACCTTTTACTCAACATACATGTACAGGGCTGGTACAGATTTTTTAAATAAAAAAAAGATGGCTTGGGATGCTCCACCTTGGACACAAGCCATCAGTTCTCTGAAATTTTCAGTCCACATTATGGAACGGGAGGGACTGTAGTACCAGCAACTTGGTCAAGTGTACGTTCAGCTTATGGGTCATTGGATGAGTGCACCCATACTGTTGTCTCTTTGCAATCACCTCGGTGATTGATTTCTGGCGAAACATGTGACAAGGAGGAGGAGGAGCATCAAGCGCAATAGATGAAGGGAAGGAATGAAAGCCTCCTTCTGCTGAGGTTGAGGAGCCCTGACTGCTGGAGAAGGGGTGCGGGATGTTGGGAAATGCAGTGGTTGCTGCATCAGCTGTACCACAACATTAACGCCACTGTTTTACCAGGTCACTATGGTGATGTTCCATGTGTTGATGCAGGGTTGTGGTGCCAACATCAACACTCTGATTGCACTTCACCTTCTGCCCACACATCCTGCATGTCGGCGTGCTAACATCCTCCAGCGACTTGATAAAAAATTCCCACATTGTGAAGTATGGCATTTTACCCCTACCACAACATGATGACTATCTGCAGCTCCCTTTATGAACCAACACACTGCTAGTTGTTTCCAGGCAAGTAGGCTCCTGAGTAGCACGAGGTCTACCATAGATGCTTTTGGCTCCAAATCTGCCACTGCTTCCACCCTGCTGGCTCACTGGCACGCTTCCACCCTGCTGCTGTCTCACAAGCCTGGAAGCGTGCCAATGGGCCAGCAGGGTGAAAGCAGTGAGAGATTTGGAGCCAAAGGAGCCTGTGGTAGGCCCTCACCTCAATTCAGCTGCTTCGCAGAATTTCCCCCCAAAATTTGCTTTGTTATGAATTGCTTCCTCACGAAGCGCATTTATTTGTAAGTAGTAGGAGCAATGACAGGGAGTGGCGATTGCGCCGCCCCCCATAATTTTACCCCTCAAATGCCGCATTTATTGCTGATCATGGCATCTGACAGTAATAATAAGGTGTAAAATGAATTTTAAAAAATCAAACTTACCTCCTCCGTTTGATCCTGAAGATCTAGAGCTAAATCTTGCGTGGCCTGTGATGACGTCATCATGTCGGCCTCAAGATGGAGGCGTCCGGCTCTTTGCTCTGAAATGGAGGAGGTAAGTATAATTTTTTTTTTAACCGCCTTTGGGCTTTGTGTTGTTCTTTTATTAGGAGGAGCCATGAAAAGAACGATACATCAAAAACAACCCGGTTGCAAGTCGAGGCTGTGTACATATAGGCGTATACAATCAGATGATCATAAATGAACTAAATATAAAAGAGAAAATAAAAAGGGGAGATGTAGCAAGTAATTACACCTTCCATATAAATGACATACCAAAACTCGGTTACAAGTATAGAAAGGCAATGGAGCCCTGATGTATACTACACAACACAGGGACACAAGACTAAGACAAAAACACATAGGGAGAAGAAGGAAGGTGAAAAAAGGGGGGGTTTCTTGACAAAAAAAGTAGTAAGATACTAAACAAGGTAGTAATAAATCCCGAGCTGCCCAAGCCTAATTAGACTACCCATAGCTCAAGAAGAACCACCAGTGAGGCCTGAAAAACCTATAGGGGGGTGAAGTCTCCTTAGGAGCTGGCATCATCCCATCTCAGCCAATTAAGAAAATCAGTAGATCCCTTAAACAAAATCCAGGGAGTCCAGATTTTTAAGAACTTACTGGAGTTGCCTGTGTCCTCCGCCCAAAGCTCCTCCATTCTGTAAATTTTTTAAGGTGGTGAGCCAGTCCCTAAGAAGAGGGGCAGAGGTGGATTTCCAAAATCTAGGTATGACCAGGCGAGCAGATTGCACAAAGAATCTCAAGAGGACTTTTTTAAAAGTGGAAGTAGAACTAGGGAACATAAAGAGCAAAGCACCCTCCGGCGTCCACTTGAAATTACTGCCACTGACCATATTATATAAATCATTAATAGATTCCCAGAAAGGTGTTATTTTATTGCAGGACCACCAGATGTGGGACATATTGCCCTCCTCCCAGCCACATCTCCAGCACGTACTAGGGCATGCAGGAAGGAAAAAATGTAACAGGGCCGGTGTCATGTAACACCTGGACATGATCTTAAAATTCTTTTCCTGGAGACCGCAGCTTATAGACGACTTATGAGATAACTCGAATGCCTTCTCCCATAGTTCGGAAGGGAATGACTTCCCCAGTTCCTTTTCCCATGCACTTACAAAGAGTAGGGTTGAAACAGAATCGTCCCCCCCCCCCCCCCCCCCCCCGAAGTAGCCTGTAGATCAGAGACACTAAGTGTGTAGGAGGGGATGTTTGGGTACATAACGCTTCAAAGGTAGTAAGGTCCCTAGAAAGAACTTCCTTGGGGCCCAAAGAGGTCAGGAAAGTTTTTAAACTGCCATAACAAAGCCATGCCCCTCCGGGAAGGAGGATAGCGGTCGTAAGGAGCCCCCCTCTAAAACTGAGGACATAGAAGGGTTATCCACAAGCTCTAAACCCAAAAATGATTTACGGCCCATATCCAGAGGGAATTTTGGATTATCAAAAAGAGGTGTCAAGTGGCTGGGGGATTGGGTGAGACCTAGGGGAGCTGCCATTTTATCCCACTTTCTCAAAATGCCCGAGGTCAATAGGGGGAGCCGCGAGAGTCTTTTGGTCTTAGAGATCTAGAGCAAGTTTTGAACTGGAAACCCCACCTCGTGCTTCTCGAACTGGATCCATCTTTTGGATTGTCCATTATGAAATCCAGTACATATGAAAGGATTGCCGCTTTATGGTATTTTGGGAGATCCGGGACCCCTGCGCCTCCCCTCGACCTCCGGTGGACCAAAAATCTCATCCCCAACCTAGGAGTAGAGCACGTCCAGATGAATTTCATGAACATAGATCTAAGAGTCCTAAAGAAGGCGTTCGGGAGGGGTATGGGGATAGTGCGAAAAAGGTACAAGATACGTGGGAAAATATTCATTTTAAGGCCTCGTGCACAAGACTGTTGTGTGCATCCATGTCCGTTGTTCCGTTTTCCATGATTCTCTGCGGATCCATTGACTTTCAATGGATCCGTTGAAAACTCGGAAAATGCACCGTTTGTCATCAGCGTCCGTGATCCGTGTTTCCTGTCCGTCAAAAAAATAGGACCTGTCCTATTTTTTTGACGGACAACGGTTTGCGGACCCATTCAAGTTAATGGGTCCGTGAAAAAACACGGAGGCACACAAGATTCTCATCCGCGTCCGTGATCCGTGTCCGTAGGCTACTTTAGCACAGACGGATCCGCAGATCCGTCTGCATAACAGCTTTTCAGATCTGAGTTTTCACATCGTGAAAACTCAGATCTGACAGTATATTCTAACACAGAGGCGTTCCCATGGTGATGGGGACGCTTCAAGTTAGAATATACTAAGAACTGTGGACATAACTGCCCCCTGCTGCCTGGCAGCACCCGATCTCTTACAGGGGGCTGTGATCCGCACAATTAAGTCCTCAGGTGCCACACCTGAGGAGTTAATTGTGCGTATCATAGCCCCCTGTAAGAGATCGGGTGCTGCCAGGCAGCAGGAGGCAGACCCCCCCTCCCTACCCAGTTTTAAATTCATTGGTGGTCAGTGCGGCCCCCCTCCCTCCCCAATATTAAATTTATTGGTGGCCAGTGCGGCCCCCCTCCCTCCCTCCCCTGTATTAAATTCATTGGTGGCCAGTGCGGTCCCCCCTCCCTCCCCTGTATTAAATTCATTGGTGGCCAGTGTGCAGTAGCGTCCTGGTTTCCATGGTAACCGATCTGAGCCCCAGCGATTAAACTGGGACTCTGATCGGAACTCTCCGCTGCCACCAATGATGGAAGGGGGTGATTTTAATTAGGGGGGGGAGAGGGGAGGCCGCACTGGCCACCAAAGAATTTAATACTAGGTGGGGAGGGGGGCCGCACTGGCCACCAATGAATTTAATACAGGGGAGGGAGGGGGGCCGCACTGGCCACCAATACATTTAATACAGGGGAGGGAGGGAGAGAGAGGGGGGGGCCGCACTGGCCACCAATGAATTTAATACTGGGGAGGGAGGGGGGCCGTACTAGCCACCAATGAATTTAAAACTGGGGAGGGAGGAGGGTCTGCCCCCTGCTGCCTGGCAGCACCTGATCTCTTACAGGGGGCTATGATACGCACAAATAACCCCTCAGGTGCGGCACCTGAGGGGTTAATTGTGCGGATCACAGCCACTGTAAGAGATCGGGTGCTGCCAGGCAGCAGGGGGCAGTCATGTACACAGTTCTTAGTATATTCTAACTTGAAGCGTCCCCATCACTATGGGAACGCCTCTGTGTTAGAATATACTGTTGGCTCTGAGTTTTCACGATGTAACTCAAATCCGAAGGTATATTCTAACATAGAGGCATTCCCATGGTGATTGGGACGCTTCAAGTTAAAATATACCATCGGATTGGAGAAAACTCCGATAGGGAGTCAATGGGGGACGGATCCATTTGCAATTGCACCATATTGTGTCAACGTCAAACGGATCCGTCCCCATTGACTTGCATTGTAAGTGAGGACGGAAGACACACGGAAGAAAAAACGGACACGGATCACGGAACAACGGAACCCCGTTTTGCGGACCATGAAAAAATACTGTTGTGTACATGAGGCCTAAGTGTGTGAATCCTACCAAACGGTAACCCCTTCCAGGTCCTCAAGTCCCTCCTAATGTCCTCAATAAGGGGGGTAAAGTTTAGAGGGAGAAGATTAGCCGAATCAGAGGGAATGACCGTATCTAGATAAGCTATGTGGCCATGGGCCCACTGGAAGGGAAAAGAGGACTGCAAATTGTTGACCAAGGTTTGTGGTAAAGTAATATTAATGACCTCTGACTTATAAAGATTGACTTTAAAATTTCTAAGATCTCCAAAGGTCGAAAATTCCTTCAGTATATTAGGAAAGCTGACCAATGGGTCTGTACAGTAGATAAGGAGATCATCCGCATAAATGGCAATCTTCGACTCCAGACTCCAGATCTCCCAGTCTTAGGCCCCTAATAGACTCATTGGCTCTGAGAGCTCTGGCTAGAAATTCCATAACCATAATGTACACCAGAGGGGAAAGTGGACACCCCTGTCTAGTGCTATTATGAATACGGAAAGGCGTCGATAATAATCCATTGACTCGGACCTGGGCGCTAGGGTCACGGTATAATGCAAGTATTCTATCTATCATGCCAGGGCCGAAACCGAATGCCCTCAGGGCATCGCTCAGGAAGGACCAATCCACACGGTCGAACGCTTTCTCTGCGTCGATCGATAAAAGACAAAGAGGGGACCCTAGTTTGCTAGCTCTATTAATGATGGCCATAGAGCGAATGGTGTTGTCTCGTGTTTCCCTCCCCGGGACAAAACCCGCTTGATCTGGATCAAGGAAGGTATAAACAGCTTCCATGTATCTGCTAATATTTTTGCGTAGATCTTCACATCTATGTTGATCAGAGATATCGGGCTGTAGTTGCTGCATGCTAACGGGTCTTTGCCCGGTTTTGGGATAACACATATATGGGCCATCAAGGCCTGGGTAGGGAAAGACGAACCACTCGCCAGGGAATTACACATTCTGGTAAAAGGGGGGGAAACCTCATCTAGAAAGTATTTGTAAAATTGAGGTGTGAAGCCATCAGGGCCAGGGCTTTTACCAACCACCAACCCCTTAATTGTTTTATGGACCTCTGATTCCGTTATCTCCCCCTCCAACTCCTCTCTCTGTTCAGAGGACAGCTTAGGACCGAGCAAACCAGACATATATTCCCTGATCTTCTTAGAGGATGTCGCGTGTATCCGTCCCCCCACCCTACGATTTAGGGAGGGAATATACGAGGCGTTCGTCCTTGGACGCAACATCCTCGCTAACAATCTACCGCTTTTATCGCCAAGGTCATAAAAGAGTTTTTGCAACCTATCCCTAGCGCCCAGGTACTTTGGATCAATTATTTTCCTGAGAGCTCCTGGAAAACCGTAGTGGAGAGTGACCCTTTATGTTTCTGCTCCAAACCAGCCAATTTCTGCAGTAGAGTTTTAACCTCCCCAGATCTAATTTTCTTAAGTCTACTGTGTTTCCCCGAAAATAAGACCTACTTCCAGTTTTGCCTCTTGCTGTAATATAAGGCATCCCCCCGAAAATAAGACCTCCCCGATAATAAGGCCCCCCCGATAATAAGGACCCCCCCCCCCCCCGGAATATAAGGTCCCAGAAGCTACTGTAAGGCGTCTGACTCACTGATTGGCCGCAGCTAGAGCTGTTCAGGCAGTGCAAGGTCTCTTTAAATCAGAGAGCCCGCGCCGCCGCCAGGACAAGCTGCCGCCTGCTGCTCGCTCTGCCCTGACGGAGTCTGGCTGACTCACATTTAGACAGTGAGTGAGTCGCGCAGGGCAGGAGTCGGACACATTGTGTGGAATCTGGCCGGCACGGACACACAGGGGTGACTGAGGTGGGGGGGGGGGAAATGTCTGATAAAGTGGTTGGGGGATGTCTGGTGAAGGTGGGAGGGGGTAGAGACTAAATAATCCACTGTCCGCTGGCACAGGGGAGGGGGGTCACTTAAAATGACACAGGGGGATCAGAGGGGGGAATCAAAATGACACAGGAGGATAAGAAAGGGGTACTAAAATGGTAATCCCCCCTCAAATTCTCCTGTGTCATTTTGATTTCCCTCCTGATCCCCCTGTGTCATGGAAAAATAAGACATCCCTGAAAATAAGACCTAGCGCACCTTTGGGAGCAAAAATTAATATAAGACACTGTCTTATTTTTGGGGAAACAGGGTAGAAGCGTGTGAGATAAGTCTACCTCTAATTACACATTTTAAGGCTTCACATTGAATGGTCGGGCTAGAGGGGTCAGATTCATGAATCAAAGCAAAGTCAGAGAGGGCGGACCTGATGTCAGCGGCACAAACAGGGTCATTAAGTATGTTGTCATTAAGGTTCCAGGTACCAAACGATCTAGAAGAGTCCCCAATGTCTAGAGCAATCCAGGTCATAGATTGGTCTGAGAATAAGGCAGGTTCAATGCCCGCCGCGGGGCGTGAGTCCAATAGAGAGTGAATCTAGGCGGTGATAGGTGTTATGTGAGGCAGAGAAGAACGTATAGTCCTTTGTGGTGGGGAATAATATACGCCAGATGGCTATCGATTTAAGGGATCGGAGGTGTCTCTTGAACCAACGGGCCACCCCAGGGGGAATAGAGGACCTACCGGAGGAGGCATCCAAGGACACGTCCAAGGGGAAGTTAATATCTCCGCCAAGGACAATCGGCAGGCCATCAGCAAAGTCGGTCAGGGCGGAAAACATCCTAGAGGCAAAACGGGAATGCCCTTTATTAGGGAAGAAAACATTAGCAATTATTAGGAGTTAAGATGATAATGGGATCTTAATGAAAAGGAAGCGGCCACAACCGTCAGCTGCTGTATCTTTAATTTTACACGGAATTGATTTGTGGACGGCAATAGACACGCCCCAAGATTTAGACTCTGGGTGTGTACAGTGCGACCAAGTCGTGTAATATCTGTTTTTGCAGGAGGGCACATGTCCTGTTTTGAAGTGGGTCTCCTGCAAAAGAGCTATTGAGATTTTTTGTTTGTGCATGTTATACAGGATTTGATTACGTTTTAACAGGCTCATTAAGACCGTTTACATTGTAAGAGCTGATTCTAATAGACGCCATCAAGCACAGCAAAGGTTAACAACTCAGGTGAATACTGATCAGGAATGGCAAGGGGAAGGAAAGTACAAAGGGGGTGACAAGACAGGACTGGGTAGACAAAACAAAAACTAACAGTGAGAACATAAATCAACAACCAGTGGCGTTCTGCCTGAGGAATAAACATCTCAGGAATGACTCGGCCACACAAACCACACAGGAGGGAGAGATGGAAGCCCAAGTTGAGCAAGCACCCCCCCCCCCCCCCCACCACTGAGATATAAGGAATAACTGGTAGTAAGCTATCTGGTAGATGTCCTAACGCCTATGTCCTGCAATGAGAGCAAGGTCTAGGCCAATATAAACAAGAACTGCATATAACACCCTCAGGGGGCACATTTTTACATCAGGAGACTAGCTAGAAGAGACTAGCTGCAAACTAAGAAAGGATAACTGAAAACAGAAACCTAGAAAATTGCTAATCGGATGTAAGGGACCACTAGAGCGTGGACATAAGAGAGTGTAAGCCAGATTTAATGTACAGGGGACATCACGACATCTTCCTGGACTTTGTTGACCGCAGAGATACTTGTGTCCACTGTGCTCTGTCTGGAATCTGTGCTGGAGATGAGATCACCGGCCAGTCTGGGAGAGAGACCTTAGGAAGAGAGAAAGTCTCTAAGAATTTGGGAAGATCCTCTAGGTCTCGGAAAGTCACCATACAATGCCCCGTGGTCTATTAGGGTCAGCTGATTTGGGCCCTAGAGCTCTGTGTACACGATCCAGCTCAATGGGGGTAGTGTTTGACCCTTTCAGCAGAAAGCTAAATAGCGTCTGAACGGTGGCTTACAGGTCAGACGGCATAACGGTTTCCGCTAACCCCCTTATCCGGAGATTATTTCTCTGGTGACGAGTCTCAATATCGTCAATGTGGGACAATATCTGGGAGATCTGCATAGAGTGTGCAGAAAGCACTTTCTGATGGTCTGCAAGGTGCTCGAATACGACCTCCTGTGTTTTTTCAGAGGCCTCCACCCGGTGCCCCAAGTGAATGATTTCCCCCTTTAGTACCTCCATCTCTGATTTGTAGGTCTGCTCAAGTCGGGAGACTGAATGCTCTAAGTCTTCCTTTGTAGGCAGCGCACGAAGTTGAGCTTGCAGGTCCCAGACGATATTGGAGGTGCAAGAGGATGGACTCCTGGAGTCTGTATCAGAGGGTGCCGAGCGGAAGCAGCGATCTGGAAGAGGCGTGGAGGTGCCGGCCGCCATCTTGAGAGCTCCTTGCTGTCCCGCTGTATTCGGCTGAGAGACAAAAAATTTCTGAATGCCGGCTCCGTCTCCTTGCTGGTCGGTATCCACATTGCCTTTTGCTGTTTTTCTACCCATTTTGATTGGGTTATGGAGGGGTTAATAGCCAGAAAATAGCTGCATAAGCTGGAGTGGCGGGAGAGCTGCAGCGATGCACGTCTTACTCAGCCATGAGCAAGCCACTCTCCCCTTTGGACTTTGTGGACTTCATTTCGCTTAACACTAGTTAATGGCAAAAAAACTCAATGAGGGCCATTTATCAATGGTGCACTCCACTTTAAAAATGTGACTTTTTTTTAAAATAAACTTGATTATCCGCCTATTTCTCTCTATTTGCATCATTTTAACACCAATGGTGCTAAAATGCAACTTTTTTAAAACAAAAAGCGCCATTTCAGCCACTCCTGCCAGACCACACTTGAGACTTTTGAAACATATTTGCAACTTTTGGAGCATATTTGCGACATTTCTACTGGTAATTTGTCACAGACTCTGGATATTTTTGTTGAATGGCAACTTACAGACAAAACACTGTTAGCTCATTTATATTAGATACAAATAAATGCATCCTGTTTTAATACTTACCTATCACTTGTTCCCACAAAAGTTGGTTTTCTTTTCTCAAATTTGACTTTTTGTCCTTGTCCCTTGCACACATGGATTTCTCCAGATTCTCTGAATCTTATGATGACATTTTGTACTCAGTCTTCTCAATTTTACATTAGGGAATATTTTTCTGAAATTGTTCCACAACTTTTAGATGCTGTTTTTCACAGATTGGTGAACCTCTTCCCATCTTTGGTTCAGAGAGATTGCCTCTCTGACATACTATTTTTATATCCAGTTATGTGACCTAGTAGCAAATTGCTTCTGAAGCTGCTTTTTTTTAAATATTATTAACACTTATCTTTCCAATTTTGTTGCCCAAAATGTCCCAACTTTTTTTTTAATCTGTTACTGCCATCAAGTTCTAAATGAGTGACTTTCAATATCTGATAAGTGTTCTATATTCTATTGTGAATACAATATGGGTCTATGAGATTTGCAAATCATTGCTATATGTTTTTATTTACATTTATTTATATTCTACACAGCACCCCAACTTTTGGAATTGGCCTCCCTAGCATCATGGGTGAAGCTATGGAGACTCGTCCACGTCGCAACCTGCTATTGGCTGCCCCCTCCAACACTGGTTGTTTTTATCCATGCACGGGGAGAGGCAGCTGCAGCAGTGCGGGGCCAGGAGCGGCGCAGAGAGCGGGGAGCCAGGTTAGAATCAGTGTGAGGGGCCCAGGCGTATGGTTGGGACATTTCCAGCCTCGGATAACCCCTTTAACTGTGCAGTGGCCCAAAATTCAAGGCGCGGCCCCGTGACAGTGGGGAGGGTGTCAGCAGTAAGGCTGTAATAAAGTCACTGTTTATCTTCTAATCCACCAGAAAAAAAGCCCAAAAAAGCTGATCCTTAGTTTGAGCATCCGCCTTCACACGGTCAGTGTTTGGTCAGCATTTGATCAGTAATGATAAGGCAAAACAGGAGTAAGTCCAAGACAGAGATAACATGTTATAGGAATATCTGAATGTCCTCTGTGTTTTGGACCCACTCCTGCTTTTGGCTTCCAAATTATAATCAAATCCTGATGCAAAATACTGACCGTGTTATAGAGGCCTCATGCTCAATTTGCGTGAGTTTTGGCGATTTGCCTCAGAAATTGCCTTTATTCAGATGTAAAAAAGTCCTGCATGCAGGACTTTAATATCATCTATCACATGGTTATTTGATTATTTTTCTGTTCTTCTGATGGATCAGAAGAAAGGAAAAATAACCGGTGATGTCAACACAGCCAAATAGGGACACTAGCGGCCCTGTACTAGACTCGTGAGGGTGGAAACACAATGAAGAGTCACAATAGTGGCCCCATCACAGAGTGGTGAGGGTGGCAACAGCATGAAGAATCACAATAGTGGCCCTGACACAGATTGGGGGAGGGACAGCAGTGACAGTAACAGCACAAGATGGTGGCAGATCACAGCAGGGGCAGATGGCAGTAGAGGCAGCAGGCTTGTGGCATTAGGCAGGTGACAGCATTACAATAGTGGCAGCAGGACGTGGACAGAAGGAATGGGCCATTTATCACAATGTTCTGGTGTGGCAGTCAGATCATTACTGCCAGAATGATCTACTCTGTTGTATTAGCACCAGTGTCTGGAAATCCTGGTTGATCCAGGCCTGATTTATATTTATAAAGGTTAGTCTCTCAACATTTTTGGTTGAAAGGGGAGTTCTCTTTAGGGTTACTATGCCACCGGCCTCACTAAACATCAGCTCTAATGCCATACTACTGGCCTGGCAGAAAAGCTTGCCCAAGACAAACTCAGCCAGTTCTGGCCACAATTCATGTGTGGCTGCTCCTTCCCTCCCCCACCCCCTCCAGCACCCATGGCAGTGGAGCGTGAGCTCCGAGAGTCCCCCGATTAGACTTTTGTGAGGGTGGGCAATGGGGCACGTAGGCTGCAACCAACCGACTACAAAGGTTGTCTCAATATTAAATGAGTTTTTCATCCCTCTCAGAAGGTGTAAATAAAGGCCCCCACTTTGGACCGGTAGAGAGGGTCTAACATTGTGGAGGGCCAGTAGTTATCCCTCTGCCGATCAGAGATAATGCGTCTGTCACTACGCAAGCAATTCAGCATGCATTTGTCCCTTTGTGCAAGGTACTCAGAGCAACTCCCTGCCTCCATCTCCACTGCATACTGCCATAGTCTGTCAAGGTCATCTGTGCCGTCTTCCTCGTCACCCCTTAGCTCCTCTTGCCCCCCTGCTCCTCTCCTGCTACTTGAATAG
The DNA here is from genome assembly GCF_014858855.1 of Bufo gargarizans. Classification (NCBI taxonomy): domain Eukaryota; kingdom Metazoa; phylum Chordata; class Amphibia; order Anura; family Bufonidae; genus Bufo; species Bufo gargarizans. The sequence goes on from NC_058083.1 coordinate 446,223,300, forward strand.
ATAAACCACATACTTCTGTATAGAATTTTTGGGCGTTTATGTCGTCCTCCTTCATCTCTTATGCCAGTTCAACCTCTACTGGTCTTAGGTGGCCATGAGATGTAGGTGCTAAATCTTCTGTCCCCTGGTCAGTCAGATTTATCAGCATCCCCTCCAGGACCTGAAGGAGTGGAATGACATCATTCATCCTGCAGTCCTGGTGACTGACAACTAAAGTGGCCTACGGCAGGTGTCATGCATGAGCTGCTGCTGTCTAACATCAAAGTTATACTGAGGAGTCTGCATCATCAAGAAATCGGTCATGGGTTTCCTCTGCTCATACAGTTGATCCAACATATGGAGGGTGGAGTTCCAAAGTGTGGAAATTTTGCATATGAGGTGATGTAGGGGTACACCATTCTACCTTTGCAGTTCGTGGAGGGTGTGTTTTGCACGGTAAGAGTGGCTGAAGTGCATGCACAAATTCCTTGGCATTTTCAAGATGTCTTGCAGTTGGGTGGAAGACTTCAGGAACTGGATGACAACCAGCTTGAAGACGTGCACCATGCAGAATGCTCTTTATGATGATGCTCCATGTGTTGACACATGGCCATGTTGCCAAAACTAGCACCATGATTGCGCTTTACCTTCTACCCACATATCCTGCAGCCTGCCACTCTAACATCTTCCAGCGACTTGATAAAAAATTCCTACAATGTCAAGTATGGCATTTTACCCCGACCACTACATGATGACTGCCTGTTGCCTTTATGAACCCGTGCACTGCTAGTTGTTTCCTGAAGTAGGCTCCAGTGTAGCAGGCGGTCTACCCTGGGCACGTTTATTTCCACTGCTTCCACCCTGCTGGCTCATTGGCATGCTTCCACCCAGTTGCTGTCTCACAGGCCTGCTGCCACCCTCACCCCTGTTGATGATGATGCCCCCTCTTCACCAAGCTCCCATGTGCAATTGGCTACATGACCATCCGCTTATGTCTGTCACTTATGTCACCGTCACCAAACTCATGGCCACATCCCTGACTGCTCGCAACACATGCTCCCACCAAATTGTCATCATCGCTAGTTGCACGCCAAATGCTAGTTGCCTAAGGGAGGATGTAGCGGACCTGTCCTCCAAGTCTGTGCTGGCCTGTAGCTGCTGACTGTCCTCACTAAGCTTGTCCTTGCTGAAAAGCAGAGCAGAGCCAGCAGCATGCATAACTTCCAATGCAGAAGGAGCAGCCATATCAACTTAGTGTGGTGTCAGAGGGACCCACTGATTTCAGTGGGTCCCACAGCTTGATTGTTGGTCAAAACACGACCTCTACTACTGCCATCTTTTTGGACATGGTGATACCTGTTATGTTTATTCTTTTATTGTTCATTTATTTTTGTACATAAATTTGGGATGGGGTGATTAGAATTTTTTATATATTTTTTTCACTTTTTACTCACTAACTTTTAGCCCCTTTAGAGGTCTATATCCTGCAATCTTTTGATCGCTTGTTCAATAGAATAGAAAACTATTATGATCTATGAGATTTTTATTGTCTGCCTGTGAAGCTCTGCCTCGTGCACAGCTTTACAGGCAGATTACCATTACAGGCCTGGGAACCTTCAGCAAGACCCAGACTGTCATGGTAACTGATCAGAGCCCTGCGAGGGCTTCAATCAGAAGGAAGAAGGAGCCCCTTCTCTCCTACTAACCTCACAGATGCCGAGATAACTATTGACCACAGAATCTGATCAGATTTGGCGCCATCGTCGATCCCAGTCATTGTGGCCGCAGCAGCCCGCTCCATACAAGCCCTTGTGCATAATACAGTTCATGTACAGTATTATGTATTAAGGGGTTAATACAATGTACAAACTGCTAAAAATAAATAAAAGATATATTGTTTGGTAACCTAATTATTATTAACTTTTTTTAAAACTTTTATATAAATTTGCCACTACACTTTCCTTTAAGATTAACATTGCACTTTGGTTTCTGCCAAATTTGTTGGTTTATGTCAATTTACTAAAATATAAAAATGTATACTGGTAAGTGGCTCCACCAAAATCACAGAAAATGACCAGGTGCACACCCCGCGATACCTCCAGTACTGAAATAGTGAGTATTGGATAGACAGTGGGGGGCACTCTATGTCTGACCACTAATGGACAGCAAATAAAACGAATGACTAATGGACAGTATATAAAACTATTTATTCTAAATTGGATAAAACTAGGAAATACATAGATAAGAAATCGATAAAAAGTACAGATATGTCCTCAAAAGAATAGCAGCATAAACACATAAAAAATATGATCTTTACATATGATGGCATGTGTCATTCACTCTCATATGTCCCTCTGTAAAAATCCTCAATGGGGCTATATTGTTACCTCAGTCCAAGTTCAGAGGTCCCCCTACTGATATGGGGTATGAATGTCACTCCTGTGACAGGTCTTAGAAGGTCTGAAAGATTATCTGCACATTAGTGATCTGACAGCCTCTTTTGGTTTCACTTTGTCTGTGTGTTGCTGGTATGTCATGTCCACACCTCCTGTTCAGGTGTGGATCATGTGACCTTTACCCATCCCTATTTAGTCTGACTTTACCTATCACTCCTTGCTCTGGATAGCTTCATTTGGTCTTGGAAGAGCTGGAGTGTGGTTTATGTTGAAGTCCTGTTTATCCATCATCCTCAGAAGTTAAGTGTCCCGCTTGTTGTGTTTTGTATTCCCCCCTGGTTGTTTATTAAGCCTCAGCGAGACGCTAGTTCCTTCACCAGGGAAGGAACGGGCTGTCTCTGCCCTGTCATTACATTTAGGGCATCCGAGGGTCACCAGGGTTTTCTAGGTTCCTGTGTATGGGCATCTCTACCATCGAGATATGCCCATACGGATAGGAGTTAGGGCCAGGAGCAGGGTTTTATAGGTGGTGACCCTTTTCTTCCCTAGCGGTGAGGCCTAGTGTCTTTACCCTTCCTTCTTCATTGTCTTTTGGTGTTCTCCCCTATTACATCCGTGACATTATCCAGAGCCAATACAGCCATTTTTGTTCTGATCTGTGCAGCTATGAATACTATGTCTGCACTGGTCGAACAGCTGCAGAATCTGACATTAGAGGTAGCAGACCTCCGCGCGACGGTCTTGCAGATTCAGAGTCCAAAGGCTGCTGGTTCCGGTGGTGGGTCCCAGGCCTGCCCTGAACCGAAGGTGGCTCTCCCATACAGATTTTCCGGGGGTAGTGACAATTTCATCTGGTTCAGGGAGTCACGCAAATTATACTTTAGGCTGCGTTGATACTTTTCTGGGGATGAGTGTCAACGTGTGGGTATGATTATTTCATTGCTTAAAGAGGACACCCAATCTTGGGCTTTTTCTCTGCCGACCGGATCACCGTCCCTCCGGTTGGTAGATGAATTCTTTAGAGCCTTGGGTCTTATCTACGATGACCCGGATCGGATCTCTCAGGCCGAGACCAAGTTACGGGGTTTGCGGCAGGGAGAACGTTCTGCAGAGACCTATTGCTCTGAATTTAGGAGATGGGCTACGTAGCTAATTCTGTCAGGGTCTCTCTGAGAGACTGCAGGATGTATTGGCTTTTCATAAAAAACCTTAGTCATTGGAAGCAGCTATGTCCCTTGCTGTACATCTTGATAGACGCCTGAGGGAGAGATCTAGGGGTCCTCACCTTCAGGAAGTACTGTCCAATAATGGTACTGCTTCCTTTGACACTTATGGTGGAGAGACACTGGTGGTTGCGCCTTGCGAGGAGCCTATGCAGTTAGTAGGAGCTACTCCTGGAACTTCTGGCAAAGGTTTTGGTCATGTGAAAGGAGTCTGCTTTTTTTGTGGCAAGAAGGGACATTTTGTGAATATTTGTCCGTACTTGCAGCATCAAGGTTTAAACAAAAAGGAAAAAGCTTTAATAACCAAACTACTATCGGTGGTATGGGTGGTCAGCAAGAAAACCTACTTTTGTCTTTTACTGGTAGTACCCGTTTTCTCCTATCTGCTGAGGTGGCGCTAGAGTCCAAAACTGTGAAAATCAAAGCATTTATCAACAGTGGGGCAGGAGTTAACTTGATTGATGGACAGTTTGTACGCATTCACGAGTTGACTACTAATGCATTAGAGAAAAGTATTTCTGTCTTTGCAATTGACTCAGCACCCCGCACCCAAAAATGCCTGTCGCAGGTAGTGAATGGCTTTCATTTAATAGTGGGTGATTTGCATCAAGAATCTATCTCCTGTTATGTGTTGGAGGGTCTGCCTGCTCCGTTGGTGTTGGGTTTACCATGGTTAAGCAAACATAACCCAAACATTGACTGGCAAGCGAGACAGATTCTCGATTGGAGTGATTTTTACATGAACCACTGTCTTGATGCATCGTTAATCTTTGTCTGGTGAAGCCATTCCTTTGTTAATTTGGATGTATGCTTTGGGTCGTTGTCATGCTGAAAGATGAAGTTCCTCTTCATTTTCAGCTTTCTAGCAGAAGCCTGAAGCTTTTTTGCCAATATTGACTGGTATTTGGAACTGTTCATAATTCCCTCTAGCTTAACTAAGGCCCCAGTTCTAGCTGAAGAAAAACAGCCCCAAAGCATGATGCTGCCACCACCATGCTTCACTGTGGGTATGGTGTTCTTTTGGTGATGTGCAGTGTTGTTTTTGTGCCAAACATATCTTTTGGAATTATGGCCAAAAAGTTCAACCTTGGTTTCATCAGACCATAACACTTTTTCCCACATGCTTTTGGGAGACTTCAGATGTGTTTTTGCAAAATGTGGCCTGGCTTGGATGTTTTTCTTCACAAGAAAAGGCTTTCGTCTTGCCACTCTACCCCATAGCCCAGACATATGAAGAATACGGGAAATTGTTGTCACATGTACCACACAGCCAGTACTTGCTAGATATTCCTGCAGCTCCTTTAATGTTGCTGTAGGCCTCTTGGTAGACTCCCAGACCAGTTTTCTTCTCGTCTTTTCATCAATTTTGGAGGGACGTCCAGTTCTTGGTAATGTCACTGTTGTGCCATATTTTCTCCACTTGATGACTGTCTTCACTGTGTTCCATGGTATATCTAATGCCTTGGAAATTATTTTGTACCTTTCTCCTGACTGATACCTTTTAACAATGAGATGCCTCTGATGCTTTGGAAGTTCTCTGTGGACCATGGCTTTTACTGTGGGATGCGACTAAGGAAATTTCAGGAAAGACCAACTAGAGCAGCTGAACTTTATTTGGGGTTAATCAGAGGCACTTTAAATCATGGCAGGTGTATGCTGACTCCTATTTAACATCATTTAGAATGTGATTGCTTATTTCTGAACACAGCTACATCCCTAGTTATTTTAGTTTTTTTAGTTTTTTTAGTTTTCTTCCCTCCACCTGAAAGGTGGAAAAAGTTCTGAAATGATTTATCTTTGCTCATTTTTTTACAGCACATAAACCTGACATTTTAACAGGGGTGTGTAGACTTTTTATATCCACTGTATATACTGGAAGACTACCTTGATTTTACCCTTCTCCAAGCGTTATTTAGGTGGACTCTGTTTTTCATTTTTTTTTCTTTTCTTTTTTTTTTCTGTGTGTGAGGGTCACACCCCATATCAATAGGGGGACATTTGAACTTGGACTGAGGTCACAATATAGCCCCTTTGAGGATTTTTACAGAGGGACATATGAGAGTGAATGACACATGCCATCATATGTAAAGATCATATTTTAAAGTGTTTATGCTGCTATTCTTTTTAGGACACATCTATACATTTTATACATTTCTTATCTACTTATTTCCTAGTTTTATCCAATTTAGAATAAATTGTTTTATTTACTGTCCATTAGTCGTTAGTTTTATTTGCTGTCCATTAGTGGTAAGTAGTGATGATCGAGCACCAAAGTATTCGGGGGTTCGGCCCGAACACATTGCAATATTCGTGTGGTCGGCTGAGTACCCGAGTATAATTGAAGTCAATGGGAGACAACCAGGCACACCCTGCTCGGAAGAGGGGAGGGTCCCTGATCCATTGGAAAAGGTCAGAAAGTGACAGAAACACTACCGTAATGGATCGGGAACAGCATGGGGACCATGTCTGGATGCATCTTGGACTCCCAGGTCGCTGCTGGGAACCATGTTGTCCAAGTTGTATGCCACTTTTATAGACTGACAATAATACACACAAACCCCCCCAGAAAATCCATTTTACAGGATAAATTGTTAGGAAACATTCTTTCCTGTATATTCAATTGTATATAAAGTGCAAGTGCTGCAAAAAATGACAAGCAAGAGGCACTCCAAAATAGCCTGTATATCACATAAAGGAGGGCCTCATTCACATTGTGGTACAATTGTTCAGGTAGTGGGACTCCTACACTCATAAAGCCTATGCACTAAGTGAAAGGGCTGCCAAACATTTCAAGGAACCGGCACTCTAAAACACCCTTTGTTACACATAAAGGAGAGCATCATACACACCCTTGAAAAATTATGATTAATGGCCTGCTGGTGACCCTCAAAAGGAGCAAGGGCCTTCTGATCTGACCATCTAAAACCTTAAGGGCGTGGGCCTGCTGCTGCATTGGTGACTCTAGATAACCTCTGGGCGATTGCACGTCCCCGTGACGGCGACGATCCATTTGGATGTCTGCCCTATCAACTTTTGATGTTCTTTTCTGTGCCTACCATGGTGATCACGGGTAATGGGAAATCAGGGTTTGATGCTGGAGAAGGAGCTTGAGATAGGGATATCACATCCAAGGGAGGTCAATGGCTGAAATCTCATCGGCTGTTGTTGCCTTGCCCCTTTTTTTTCTTAATTGTGAACCACCCAGAGAGGGTGGGTCAAGTTATTAAAGCAGAAGCATGCAAGTGAGGCAGCAGGCGCGCGGCAATTACCCACTCCCGACTCGGGGAGGTAGTGACGATTAATAACAATACAGCACTCCTAAGCGGACTTGTTATTGGAATGAGTACACTTTCCGTTAACGAGGATCTATTGGAGGGCAAGTCTGGAGCCAGCAGCTAACTTGCTTCTGGCCTCCACAACGTTCACCCAGTGTGCCATCATGGTGAGGATTGTGTTGACTAGACTCTTGGCTACTGAGACTAGACTTGTAGGTGAGGGCCTGCTGCCGCTTTGTTGATTCTAGAGAACTTTAGGAGATCGCACGTCCCCGTGACGGCAGCAATCCATTTGGATGTCTGCCCTATCAACTTTGGAGCAATTTTTCAACAAGGACCTTCTGGTATAGCACTGTTTTGCTTGTCCTCTCCACCAGAGGAATGAGAAATGAGAAGTTATCTTTGTAGCGGGGGTTGAGAAGGGTGAACTCCCAGTAATCCGTATAACGCACGGATTGTGGGAAACGCAGCCTAACATGAAGTCAGCCATGTGTGCCAGAGTACCAACAGTCAAGACTTCGCTGTCATCATCAGAAGGTGAGCTGACCCTGTAAAAGATTGTAGGTAAGGGCCTGCAGGTGAGCTGACCCTTTAAAACATTATATGTGAGGGCTTGCAGTTGAGCTGACTCTATAAAACATTATATGCAAGGGCCTGCAGTTGAGCTGAACCTGTAAAACATTATATGCTAGGCCCTGCAGTTGAGCTGACCCTGTAAAACATTATATGTGAGGGCCTGCAGGTGAACTGACCCTGTAAAACATTATATGCGAGGGCCTGCAGTTGAGATGATCCTGTAAAAGATTTTAGGTGAGGGTCTGCAGTTGAGCTGACCCTGTAAAACATTATATGCGAGGGCCTGCAGGTCAGCTGACCCTGTAAAACATTATATGCGAGGGCCTGCTCCTGAGCTGACCCTCTAAAACATTAGGGGCAAGGGCCTGCAGTTGAGCTGACCCTGTAAAACATTATATGCGAGGGCCTGCTGCTGAGCTGACCCTCTAAAACATTAGGGGCGAGGGCCTGCAGTTGAGCTGACCCTGTAAAACATTATCTGCGAGCGTCTGCAGGTGAGTTGACCCTGAAAAACATTTTTTTTTGCGAGAACCATGAGTTGAGCTAACCCTCTAAAACATTAGGGGCGAGGGCCTGCTGCTGAGCTGACCCTCTAAAACATTAGGGGCAAGGGTCTGCAGTTGAGTTGACCCTGTAAAACATTATATGCGAGGGCCTGCAGATGATATGACCCTGTAAGACATTATTTGCGAGAACCATCAGTTGAGCTGACCCTGTAAAACATTAGGGGCGAGGGCCTGTAGGTGAGCTGACCCTGTAAAACATTAGGGGCGAGGGCCTGTAGGTGAGCTGACCCTGTAAAACATTATATGCGAGGGCCTGCAGTTGAGCTGACCCTCTAAAACATTAGGGGCGAGGGCCTGTAGGTGAGCTGACCCTGTAAAACATTAGGGGCGAGGGCCTGCAGTTGAGCTGACCCTGTAAAACATTATACGCAAGGGCCTGCAGGTCAGCTGACCCTGTAAAACATTATCTGCGAGGGCCTGCTGGTGAGATGACCCTGTAAAACATAATATGCAAGGGCCTGCTGCTGAGTTGACCCTCTAAAACATTAGGGGCAAGGGCCTACAGTTTTCAATTAAGTAATTTTTTATTAGCAGTTTTTAATATTACAAACGTAAGGCCCCAACCCCCACATACCCTCCCCCCACAAACCATCAGTGCGATGCCCTCCATCTTCCATAGCTGCAGCATCCGGTTACATCAGTGCAATTGCATTCAAAGTACACAGGCACAAGCCCCATCCCTACAACATTCCCACAAAATATTGAAAGACAGCTTATGATCTTATAATCGAAGTTGGACCATACATCTGTCATCGGCCATAACCTCCCCACATTACATATCGTAAAAGCATACCATGTCTTCAGTGAGAAATCGCCAATCACTGAGCCAAATACGTACAATGATCGATAAAGCCCTCACACTAATCCCAGACGGTATCTCTGAAGTTCCCTGGACGCCAACCCGGGGGCATCGATCCAAGGAGTCCAGAGCTTTTCGAATTTGGCCATGGCACCCCTCTTTCTATAGACCCCTCGTTCCAAGTTAAGTAACCAATTAATCTTAGCTACAAATTCGGTTTTACTAGGACTACCCTCATCCAGCCAATGTTGAGCAATCAGCTTACGAGCCATATACAACATTCTGGCCACTGCTATTTTCCTGGGCTCAGTGATTGGCAAGTCCTCCACATACCCCAATACACAGACAAATGGCGTCACATCCAGCGTAACTTCATACAGAGAGTCAATGAGATGCAGCACTGCGCGCCAAAAACCTTCCAGGGCCGAGCACGACCACAGCATGTGCAGCATACCCGCATCCTCCTCCCCGCATCGCGGGCATTTGGAGTCTAACCGAAGTCCAATATTAAACAGGAACTGAGGAGTTCTATAAACCCTATGAATTAGATATAGGTGCGACAGCCTATGGGCCTCGCTGAGAGAGAGCTGCGGAATCCTCTCCAATATCTCCTGCCACTGGGTTTCCTCTAACGGCCCCATCTCCGCTTCCCATTTTGTCCTACTATTTATCGGGTGATCTTGCAAAAATAGATCCAACAAGGCCTGATAAAGCAAAGAGATAACTCCAAAGGAGGAATCCCTCTTCTCTATAAACACAATAATCTTGTTTTGAAGTACCGTGCTCAACATACCGCCGTCCTGGTCAGCCTGGAAGGCATGGCGCAACTGCAAGTACCTATAGAAATTGGAGGACGGCAATCCAGTTTCCGTCTGAAGTTGCTCATAAGATTTAAGACCAGTATTATCAATAAGTTGGTGAATTCTAATAATACCCCTTTCACGCCAACCCCCCATTCCCTGCAAAGAACCTAAATTAGGCAACCACCGGGTGTCCCATATAGAAGTATACTGCGTTACGCCTTTAATGCCCTGCATGTCCCTCACTTTCCACCATATTTTATGCAAGAGGCGCAGTGTAGGGAACACCACACCCGACAGCTTCAGCTTTTCCGCTTCTAACGCCTCATAGAGATTTGACACCACCAAAAAGTCCCTCAGTAGCCTATGTTGAGTATCTCCCTCTCCCCTTTCCCAGCCCCTCATATGCTGAAGTTGGGAAGCTAAAAAATACACCCACGGGTTTGGAAGAGCCAATCCCCCATCAGTTTTACCTCTCTGCAGTATTTCCAACCGTAGTCGTGCTGAACCCCCCCTCCATATAAGCTCCCTAAACAGCCTATTAATTGAGTGAAAGAACCTGAGCGGTAACCATATGGGGGAATTATGTAGTAGATAAAGCAGCTGCGGCATCCAGATCATCTTGATAAGATTAATCCGTCCTACCACTGATAGCGGCAGCTTAGACCAGACATGAAGTTTTTGTTTGAATCTGCCCATGAGGGGAGATAAATTCAGTTTCTCATAATCAGTAAGCTTCCTAGACACCACCACCCCCAGATACTTGAATTCACTCAGCACCTGTAATCCTGACTGAGCATAATCCGCAGAGTGATCTACACGATCTATAGGAAGGAGGGATGATTTACTCCAATTGATAACCAGGCCAGAGTACTGCCCAAAAGTACCAATCACATCCATAACTACTGGAAGGGATTCTCTAGCCTCAGCCAGGAACAGTAATGCATCGTCCGCATACAACGCTATTTTCTCCTGAAACCCGCCCCGCTTAAACCCAATGATGTCCGCATGACTCCGAATCATAGCCGCCAATGGCTCTATAGCCAGGGCAAATAGCAATGGAGATAAGGGGCAACCCTGCCTAGTACCCCTATAAAGCCGAAACTTTTCTGATAAACCTCCATTCACCCGTACTCGAGCTGTAGGCCCACCATATAACAACCGTACCCACGCTATAAAGTTATCTCCCAACCCAAACCTCTCCAGTACCTCCCACAAGTACTCCCACTCTATACTATCGAATGCCTTAGCGGCATCTAAGGAACAAATGACTCTATCCCCCGGGTTATCTACCGGAATCTGCATATTAAGATAAAGGCGTCGGATGTTAATCGCTGTAGATCTGTTTGGTAAAAATCCTGACTGATCCATATGCACAATGGAGGAGATAACCTTAGAAAGGCGTAGAGCCAGCACCTTGGCCAGTATCTTTATATCTGTGGGTAACAATGAGATTGGCCGGTAGGAATCCGGAAGAAGTGGATTCTTCCCAGGTTTGGGAAGAACCACGATAATAGCCTCTTGCATTGAAGCAGGAAGCGACCCAGTCTCTGAGGCCTCCTGATAAACCTGCAGCAGCTGGGGCAATAAGATGTCTCCAAACTTCTTATAGATTTCCACCGGCAGCCCATCAGTACCTGGGGACTTATTATTTGCCATAGAGGCCACCGCCTCCTCGATTTCCAGTAATTGTAGCGGGCCATTTAAATAAGCACTATCTGAGTCTGACAACTTAGGCAAGGATACCCCCTGCAAATACAATGAGATATCTTCCCTATTATAATCTAGACGCGATCGGTACAAATCAGCATAAAAAGCACGGAACACCGACACTATGGCCTGGCTATCCACTATTTCCCTTCCGTCCTCCCCCTGTAAAGCCGTAACATATGCTGACGCAGTCTGCGCCCTAGCCACAGTAGCCAGTAAGTGGCCCGCCTTCTCTCCCTCATCGTAATACTTCTGACGCTGAAAGGATTGTTTAGTACGTGCAAGCTCCACAACGTGCGAGTTATATGCGTCCTGTGCCTCCTTCCAGACGGATAGAGATAACTGATCACCCTTTTCAACATACTGCGCCTCCGTCACCCCCACTCGATCCCTCAAAAACTCTCCAAACTGTCTACTTTTAAGTTTGGCCCTACTAATCCCTTGAATAAGCGTACCCCTTAGGCAGGCCTTCATGGCGTCCCACACCATCCCGCCTGCAGCTGAGCCTACATTTAAGGTAAAATATTCCTGTATAGTGGAGCTGACATGGGAACAATCAATCACCTGCAGCCAGAAAGAGTTAAATGTCCACAACCGCTGAGAGACCGGAACCGCGGGCGCGGTGGCCAAACGCAAAAGCAGAGGGGAATGGTCAGACAAAGCCCTAGCCAGATATTTCACCTCCTCCACCTGCCTACACACCAACTCAGATCCCAGCGCCAGATCAATGCGTGACAAAGCCTCATGTGATCTAGTATAGCAAGAAAACTGACGCACCTTGGGGTGACGGACACGCCACAAATCTATCAGGGCCACTTCCTCCAGCAATCTACCAAAGGATGAAACAGGACCCCCAGCGTCCACCTGCGTCCCCCCATGTCTATCCCAGTAGGGGTGTATAGTGTTATTGAAGTCCCCCACCATAAGGACTGGAATGTCAGGATTACAATTAATAAATGTCAGGGCGCCTCTCAACGCCACACTACTGTAAGGTGGAGGTATATATATTGACACCAGCAGGTACTCCTGCGTATAGATAGTGCAGTGAATACATACAAAGCGGCCGTCAGGGTCGACACTGGATGACCGGACCTGGAAAGGGATTGACTTATGAACCAGGATACTAACCCCGCGGGAATAGCTAGAAAACACTGAATGAAATGTATGGCTCATCCATGACCTATGGAATGCCTGTGCCCCTTCCTGTAGAAAGTGGGTTTCCTGTAAACATATAATAGCGGGAAAGTGCGGGCGTAGATAATCCAGCACGGCAAATCGCTTTGACGGATCACCCAGACCGCGCACATTCCAGCTAACAATAGTAAATACATTAGCCATATTTAGATACTAGGAACACAACCCAGCTAATAACATGACATAACGTGAGTGTTGTAGGTACAGACAATACTATAGCATTAGTGCACCGACAGGCAAGCATGATATCACAGATACAGAGCATCAACACAGATATACTGTAAACAATCCCCAAACCAAAAAAATAGTAAAAACAAAAACTGGAACCAAAAAATCGCGCCTGCATTACGTCCTCCAGCAGGCTGAGGCACGAGTCCTCCATGAAACCGGGTACAACAGTAACGTTACAACCTCTCTACTTCTGCTGAGCGAGATTGTCCCCCGCCATAAAAGGATACACGTGCTCCGTGGGCAGATCAGTAGTAGAACAGTAGAGGGATAACCTTCCAACAGGTCACCTAGGGAAAACTAAGGATGGAAACTTGTAGTAAACGGACGACCATCATCTCTCCTCCTGTCGCAGCTGACGCTCATGCTGGTCAATCCACGTGGCCGCATCTTTCGGTGTATTGAAGAAATGCACAGATCCCAGAGCAGCCACCCGCAGACGTGCCGGGTACATCATAGAGTAGGATACTTGTAAGGAACGAAGTCGCCGCTTGACATCTAGGAACTGGCTCCGCTTCTTCTGAACCTCTGAGGAAAAGTCTTGAAAAAACGCAATCTTTTGCCCATTGATAGCAATGTCAGGGCGGTTTCTGGCTGCCCTCAGTATGGCATCTCGGTCCCGGTAGTGAAGTAATTTAATCAAAACAGAACGCGGGGGTGCTCCCGGTGGCAGCGGTCTGGTGGGAACTCGATGCGCCCGCTCTACCGCATATAACGGTGAAAGCACCTCAGTGCCAAATACTTCTTTAAGCCAACTTTCAAAGTATGAGGTAGGGTCTTGCCCCTCAGCTTTTTCAGGTACCCCCAGAAGTCGCACATTATTGCGTCTAAGACGGTTCTCTAAGTCATCAGACTTGGCGATTAATGCTGCTATTTGCTGATCATGGATGCGGGACGCCCTGGACAGAGGGGGTAGCTTATCCTCCACTTCGCTGACACGACCCTCCACCTCCCCCATTCTTTCATTAACTTTTTGTAGGTCATGGCGTATAAAGGACAGATCTTGCTTTAGGGACCCCACTTGCTGTTGTAGTGAATTCAGAGTCACTCCACATCTAGTAACAGCCTGGAGAACGTCTTTCAATGTGGGCTCTGCACTGTGGGTAGACATGTCCCCCTCCTCCTCAGCCGTCACAACCCCTGCTGCACCAACCTCCATATCAGAGTTGTCTCCTCCTGTGGAAGCTGTCTCCGGGTCAGGGATCCTCTCCTCCTCCTCCATATACGGCCCCTTCAGCTCCGGCATTTGATGTGAAGCCCTGGAGGTCAGTGCACTCCGCGCTGCAGCCGGAGTGCCTCCCGTCCTGCCTTGCCTCTTCACTGGAAGCGTGCAGGCGCCATCTTGTGACTCCCGCTCGGCGCCACCAGCCGCCTCCTTGCTCTTCTTGCCGGCTCCACCAGCCATGGGACGTCTTGCAAGTGCGGCCCGGAGTAAGTACAGTAGCAGGGATAAACTTTAAACGGGACCGTGCCGCCGATAAAGCCCACGGAGCAGGCTAAGTAAGCAGTACAAGCGGGAGCCGACAAACACTGCAGCCGCTTACATCCCCGGTCAGGCCACGCCCCCCAAGGGCCTACAGTTGAGCTGACCCTATAAAAAATTATATGCGAGGGCCTGCTGCTGAGCTGACCCTCTAAAACATTATTGCGAGAACCAGCAGTTGAGCTGACCCTCTAAAACATTAGGTGCAAGGGCCTGTAGGTGAGCTGACCCTGTAAAACATTAGGGGCGAGGGCATGTAGGTGAGCTGACCCTGTAAAATATTATATGCGAGGGCCTGCAGTTGAGCTGACCCTGTAAAACATTATATGTGAAGGCCTGCAGTTGAGCTGACCCTCTAAAACATTATATGAGAGGGTCTGCAGTTGAGCTGACCCTCTAAAACATTAGGGGTGAGGGCCTGCAGGTGAGCTGACCCTGTAAAACATTATATGCGAGGGCCTGCAGTTGAGCTGAAAAAATCACGTAAAAAAATATATAAAACATCCTGCACGATATGATAATGCACGACATGGCTACATTTATACAATCACCGAAAATAATGCACTATAATAATAGATGCAAACATAACATATGGACTAAGCCATCACTATTGAAAGCCCACCTACCAAGCGACAAGGTGGTTTCAGTTCAGGCGGGTCCTACGCTAAACCTGCCTAGGCAGTTATGCATTTATGCTCAGGAGCGCAGACCCCACACATATAGTGTGTTGCTCCTAGTTACCTCATGTGTGGGGTCTGCTCTCCTGAACATAAATGCATAACGGCATAGGCGTGTTTAGCGAGCAAGTTCATGCCAAGTGTCCAGCTTGGACACCCAGTAGTTGTAAGGCACTGAGGGATCATTTAGGACGCTGACATGGTCTGCTATGTATTCCTTCACCATCTTCCAAAATGTTTCACTCCTTGGACCACCAGGCCACGCTTTAGGGTGGAGAGTGTTGCCCTGCCTTTGTTGGAACTGCTGTGTGTTCCTCTTGTCTCCCTTCCTCGGTTGCCTAAGAAAGTACGGACTCTGCCGGCCATGTAGTCAGATGGAAAATTTTAGAGCAATCTCTCAACAAGTACCTTCTGGTATTGCACGGTTTTACTCGTCCTCTCCACCACAGGAATTAGAAATGAGAAGTTCTCTTTGTAGCGGAGGTCGAGAAGGGTGAACATCCAGTAATCCGTGTTATCTAAAATGTGTATAACGCAAGGGTCGCGGGAAAGGCAGCCTAACATGAAGTCAGCCATGTGTGCCAGAGTACCAAAAGGCAAGATGTTGATGTCGACATCAGGATGACTCTCCATCTCCTCGTCCTCCTCCTCCTCTGCCCATCCACGCTGAACAGATGGAATTAAACTTCCATGGGCACTACCCTCTGTAGCACAGGCAACTGTCTCCATCTCCTCCTCCTCTTTATGGTCCAATTTGCGCTGAGAAGACAAACTGTGGGTGGTCTGACTATCATCCTGTGTAATGTCCTCCCTCATCTCCTCGTCTGCCACATTCAGAGTGTCGTCCTTATTGTGAGCAGCGATCGTTTAAGTAGACCCAGCAGTGGGATGGTTATGCTGATAATAGTGTTATCACCACTGACCATCTGTGTGGATTCATCAACGTTTTTTAAAACCTCACAGAGGTCTGACATCAATGCCCACTCCTCGCTTGTGAATAGTGGCAGTTGACTTGAAAGGAGACAACCATGTTGCAGCTGGAATTCCACAACTGCCTTCTGCTGCTCACGTCGCACAACAGTCTTGAGCTGGGAGCCGCAAGCGCTGCTGCAGCGTTGACAGACCAGCTGAAGCTGTGGACGACTTGTGCAAATGGGCACACACGTGGCGCGCCTTCACTAGTAGCTCTGGCAAATTGGGGTTGGTTTTGATAAACCGCCGAACCACAAATTTTAAGACGTGGGCTAGGCATGGGATGTGTGTTAGGTCGCGGCCAGTGTCAGACACAACCATGCCTGGTTGTAGGTTGAGTGGCCACAGCTTATACCCTGCCACAGCTCTGCGGTGGTGTGCTTTTTGTACCCTAAGCAGATCAAATTCAGCAGGGGATTGTCTAGCAGTGTGTAACACAGGGGAAGAGGAGGCAGTGGTGTGACCCGCAGACCCAGATTGTGAACCCAGGCGTTCGGCCCACTTATTAAGGTGCTTAGATGCCATGTGGCAGATCATGCTGGTGGTGTTCACAGCCCCGGCTGATTTTGGTACGGCACAGGTTGCAAACTACCACTCTTTTTTCATCTGCACTTTCATCAAAAAAGCGCCATACTGCGGAACACCTACCCCATGGCAAGGTAGATTTATGCATGGGGGTGCTCGGTGTAACGGTTGCGGGCCTG
Organism: Bufo gargarizans; assembly: GCF_014858855.1. Classification (NCBI taxonomy): domain Eukaryota; kingdom Metazoa; phylum Chordata; class Amphibia; order Anura; family Bufonidae; genus Bufo; species Bufo gargarizans. The sequence goes on from NC_058083.1 coordinate 446,239,882, forward strand.
TTTTGTGTGCGCCGACTTCTCCCTTTTGTAACCCCACTGCCTCTTCCAGCCTGTTGCGGTGCTGTGGATCCCTCCCCCTCTGTACTGCTGTCCTCGCTCGGCTTTTCACCTTCACATGTTGGGTCAGTGACCTCATCATCAACCACTTCCTCTTCCACTTCCTCACTCTGCTCATCCTCCTGACTAGACCTAACCACAACCTCAGTGATTGACAACTGTGTCTCATCATCATCCACCTCGTGAATGAATGATTGTCGTTAACCACCATCTTCTTCTTGAGACTATGAAGGTTCAAGAGGTTGGGAATCAGGGCACAATATCTCAGGTCCCTCTTCAAGGGACCACGAGGGCCAAATGTAATAGTGGCGCTGGAAAGAGCTCCTCACTCGTTTGGCAAGCCTCTCCATGGTGGGAGGAAGGATGATCAGAGTGAGGATTCAGTTGACCAGACTCTTAGCTACAAAGACTGGCCTTGGTGGAAGAGAGGGTGGTGCTTAACTGAAGCATTATCTTCAGCAATGCAACCGACCAACTGTTCGCACTGGTCAGACTTGGACAGTGCTGTACTGCGCTTCCCAGCTAAATTGGACATGAAGCTGGGTACGGTGGATGATTTTTTTTTTCTGGTGCACTGGCAGCAGGCCCAGTTTCATTGCGCCCAGGGCCATGGCCTCTACGTGCACCATCAGAATCAGGCCCACTTCCCAGTCCCTTAGTGCTCGCCTTCTTCATATTAATGGTTTTGTCACTAGATGTGGCGCAGATTGTTTTACAGTCCGCTAAAGACCCAGTTTTCAGATGCAGGACAGTATATGTCACAGAAACCCACAGAATATAGACACTATATTAGGCCCAGATTAGTTAAATTTGCCCTAAAGAAACAGTTTTCGGATGGAGTACTGTATATGTCACGGATGTGTATTACACACACACACTACAGAGACAGTAGAAGAGGACTGGCTCCTGATTTTTTTAATTTACGCTAAAGAAACTGTTTTCGGATGGCGTACTGTATATGTCACAGAAAGCCACAAACTATGGACACTAGATTAGGCCCAGATTATTGGAATTTGCCCTAAAGAAACAGTTTTTGGATGGAGTAATGTATATGTCATGGATGTGTATTACACACAAAAACTACAGAGATAGTAGATGAGGACTGGCCCCTGATTATTTAAATTTACGCTACAGAAACTGTTTTCGGATGGAGTACTGTATATGTCACGGATGTGTATTAAATGCACACTATAGACAATAAATGTGGCACTGATTATTTGAATTTACGCAAAAAGACACAGTCTGTGGATGATGTACAGTATATGTCACAAATGGGTATTAAAGACAAATATCTTGCTGCAGTCAAACACACACACAGTAGTCCTTAAATGGGCTTTGGGGTCTTTGAAAATCTTTTGGTAGTAAAAACTGCAAATTTTTCTCCCTGCACTATCTGTCCATTCCTCAGCACGGATGTCCCTGATTCTGATCAATTAAGCGCAGGTAAAAAATATATTGCTGCTCTAAAACACACACAGTAGTCCTTAAAAGGACTTTTGGGTCTTTGAAAAGCTTTCTTCAAATAATAACTGAGAATTTCGCTCCATACACTGCCTTTCTCTTCCTACCCTCTGCTCTCCCTGACTATGATTGATCCGAGCACGTGTCATCGGGTGCTATATAGCAGCCGATGACGTGTTCCGGCCAGCCAATAAATGTAATGCCAGCAGCCAACATGGCTACTGGCATTACAGTGATGGAAGTACTTACCTGCACGTTTATTGGCTGCTTAGCAGCCTCAAAACGTGTGGGAAGAAGACACGAGCATGGTGCTCGAGCACATGCGGTACTCGGCCGAGTACCGCCATGTGCCGAGCATAGCGATGCTCGAGCCAAACAGGTATTCGGCCGAGCATGCTCGCTCATCACTAGTGGTCAGATATAGAGTGCCCCCTATTGTCTATTCAATTTACTAAAATACATCATGGTCTCAGTAAGTCTTCATGCACAAAGCCATGTCTGCAGTTCAATCCACAAACAACAGATCAACAAAATATAGATAACTTCTGTGTGCACTCAACTCAATAGAAATTAATTTTCTCATTCACAATATTTACCAGAATGTAGGTTTTATAATTTGCATAACAGCCACATGTACCTGCATGTATAGTACCCCAGAAAAGGGTCTCTGCAAAGTATACATTTTGTAATGTTAGGTTTTTAAGTAAAGTTTTGTGAATTTTATTGTATTTTGTATACCTATTGGCACTGTATTAACAGTTTAGGCTTAACACCTTGGATCATTCCCTTGGGTTGTCAGGTCATGGACCTTGGTCTGCCCTCTAGTTAGTGGGTAGTGAGAGTCTACAGAAAAAAGAGAGAGGACCTGCTTGTGGAACCTTCTCTGAGCTTGGTCTGAGCTCAGGGAACCTCCACCTCAGAGACAATCTATAACCAAGGAGGCAATTTTTATCAAAAGTGCTTCAGAAAGCAGAAGTTAGAAAGTACATATTCTGCAAGATCATGCATCGGAGTCAGTCAGCAAAGTATTGTGCATGTTTAGAGCAGAAAGAGACTTTGCTTCTGTGAAAAGAAATATTGTTAGCATACCCCTCCACACTGTGTGTTATGGACATGCGCATAGACAATGGTTATCGAACCACTGTGCTACAGTAAGTAAATAGTTTGATATTTGGCCAACCCATAAGGGCGTTATTATGGTGCCTCCCTGGTATGTACCTTTTAACCACGGGTTCAGGTATGTGGGCTTTACTGTGGGTTAGCGACCAGACCGCTACCTCCTAGAGTTGTACCAGTGTACTTGACAGCTGAGCTACTGATGTCAGAAACAATGGTGAAAACACCAGAGACACAGGCATGGCATGAAACACGGAGCACTGGTAATCAAACAGATCCCCCATGCAGATGGACACCACAACCTTTTTATACCAAGTAGGTGCTGTAAGAACCCAATAACACTCAGTAACATATGCAGGAACCCATTCACACTCAGTAAGAGCTGCATACAGGAGGGCAGACACAGAATATACAAGAGTCAGACTACAGACTCTAGGAATAGACTTCTGGAACCCAGACATACATAGCAGATACTGGACAGCACTGTTCAAGACATCTTGGAGGTCCAAAGCACAAAACACTCACACCGTCACTACGGGATACAATACAGACACAGCAGAACAAACAGACACCAACCAGACCAAAGCAAGACATTTTGCAAGACAGACATGAAAGATATGATTGCACAACAAGGGCAGGTCATAGCACTCAAGAGACAACCAATAAACTGACATATAACTCATATGTAGCAAACGAAAAAAAACTCACTAGTTGATCAGATGCAGACAACCACACATAGAAAGAGAAAGGTTAACCCTCGCATTACAGAACTGAAAAGGGATACAAGCACAAAGACACAATTCAAAACACAAGTAACCAGGACCAGGATACACAGAGCTGTGGTACCAGTAAATATCCATACCGAGAAATGGCCCTAAATCGCTCCCACAAGCAACCCACACTGGTGTAGATAGTACAATGCTACAAGTGAAAGACCATTATAACACTTTGAGACGGTTTGACTAGCTGTATATTAGATCTGTACCAGGGGTGTGGTTAGGTCAAAACATTCGGAGCTTGAGCCCCAGATGTTTTGTCCAATGCCCCAAATGTTATGCTGGCCGCCTGGCCTCACCCCCCTTGTACTTGTTCCGCTACTTGCGTGATGCGCAGGCCTGAGTTCAGTCACTTCGGTGCGCAATCCCGTCCTACAGCACGTGATCCCGTGAGACACGCCGCTGTAGGTCACTAGTCTCGCAGGATCACGCGCCGCAAGACGGGATTGCGCACTGAAGTGACTGAAGTTGAACTCATGTCCATACAGCCAGCTAAACAAGTACAAGGGGGATGATCTATGGGGTGGTTCTGATTGATATGCCCTTCACAGTAGTTATTAACCCATTTCAGCAGTCCCCCATTCACTGAAGGGGGACTGCTGAAAGGGGTTAATAACTACTGTGAAGGCGGGACTAATGAAAGGGGTTAAAGTACAAGGGGGGGGGTGGGATGATCTGTGTCGTTGCCCAGACGGCTAGGACCTTTACAGTGGTTATCAACCCCTTTCAGCAGTCTCCCATTCACTGAAGGGGGGACTGCTGAAAGGGGTTAATAACTACTGTGAAGGGGGGACTGCTGAAAGGGGTTAATAACTACTGTGAAGGGCATCCCCCGACCAGCGATGGGGGCGTGGCTTCATTGGGTGGGGGCGTGGCTTCACAGGGGCGTGATACAGTGGGCTTGTGTCCCGGATGTTTTCAGACCCTAGCAACGCCCCTGACCTGTACTCCTCAGCCTGGGAATTGCAGAAAAGTTGACAAGGAACCTCATTGTATGCTAAACCCTTTCCCGACCGCAATCTGTATATATACGTGATAGCTGCACATACCCCGTGCAGCTACCACGTATATAAACGTTCTGGCAGCTCTTTAATCCAAGCGCTGCAAAGCGCTTGGATTAAAGCTTCTGCCCCTGCCCTGTATGCTGTCACGGACAGCATACAGTGCAGTAATGCCGGCAAGGGACCAATCAGAGTGGCCCCTTACCGGCAATCGATACAATTGGTTAGTCTGTGCAGACTAACTAATCGGATCGCGGCAGTGAAAAAATGCCGGTTTCAGGCTCTGATCTGCGCTCTGCAGATCAGAGCTTGAAAGCAGATAGTGTTCCTCATGCCCCCCGATCTGTGCCCCTCCAAGCCCTTGGTGCCCCTCTGTGCCCCCCCGATCTGTGCCCCGCTGATCTGTGCCCCTCTCCTGCGCTCATCTCCTTCCTGCCCCGATGCGGTCCGCCCCCTCCCCGCCCCATGCATTCATTTTCTAGCTGCCCCCTGCCCCAGCCTTCCTCAATATTGTAGGCAGTTACAATACCCCCCGACCCCCCCCCCCCCCTTTCCAGCACTGTCCCCGATCCCCCTTCTGTGTGTGCTCTATGCTGACACTCTCCTGTAACCCCATAGATGCCGCAGTTGCGGCATCCATGGGGTTAACAGAGGGAGAGAGCTCCCTCTCTCCACTATCGGGGCTGCAGCGCTGTGATTGCAGCACCCGATGGTTGCCATGGCAAAGGCGTGCAGTGCTGCCACCTACAGGCAATCTGGAAGTATTATACTTTGGAATGCAAGAGCATTGCAAAGTATAGTACAACTATCAGCCCCACTGGATCTTCAAGATCCAAGAGGGAATTGATAAAAAAAAAGTGAAAATAACGAAAGTAAAAATAAATAAATAAAAATGTAAATTAAAAAAAGAAATTGCCTTTTCCTATAAAAAAATGAAAAAAATAAAATACACATATTAGGTGTCACCGCGTCCGTAATGACCGTCTCTATAAATATATCACATGATAGACCCCGTCAGATAAACACCATAAAAATAAAATAAAACAGTGCCAAAAAAGCTATTTTTGTCACCTTACATCACAAAAAGTGCAACAGCAAGCGATCAAAAAGGCTTATGACCCCCAAAATAGTACCAATCAAACCGTCACCTCGTCCCGCAAAAAATTATACCCTATTTAAGACAATAGCCCAAAAAATAAAAAAGCTATGGCTCTAGAGACACTAAAACATCATTTTTGGGGATTCAGAAATGCTATTATTGTGTAAAACTTAAATATATAAGAAAAAGTATACATATTAGGTATTGCCACGTCCGTAATGATCTTCTCTATAAAACTATCACATGACCTAACTCCTCAGATGAACGCTGTAAAAATAAATAAATGAAAACTGTTCCAAAACAGCCAATTTTTGGGTCACCTTGCCCCATAAAGTGTAATAATGAATGATCAAAAAATCATATGTACCCAAAAATGGTACCAATAAAAACCTCAACACTTTCTGCAAAAAACAAGCCCCTGCACAAGACGATCAGCAGAAAAATAAAAAACATATGGCGTTCAGAAAACCAATCCAGCACAATCTGCCTTCCAAAAACCGTATGGCATTCCTTTCCTTCTGCGCCCTGCCGTGTGCCCGTACAGCAGTTTACGACCACATGTGGGGTGTTTATGTAAACCGCGGAATCAGGCTAATAAATATTGAGTTTTGTTTGGCTGTTAACTCTTAATGTGTTAAAGAAAAAAAAATTATAAAATGGAAAATCTGCCCAAAAAGTGAAATTTTTAAATTTCATCTCCATTTTCCTTTAATTCTTGTGGAACGCCTAAAGGGTTAACAAAGTTTGTAAAATCAGTTTTGAGTAACTTGAGGGGTGTAGTTTCTACAATGGGGTCATTTATGGGGGTTTCCACTATGTAAGCCCCACAAAGTGACTTCAGACCAGAACTGGTCCTTAAAAAGAGGGTTTTGGAAATTTTCTTAAAAATTGTAAGAATTGCTTCTAAACTTTTAAGCCTTCTAACGTCCTAAAAAAATAAAATGACATTTCCAAAATGATGCCAACATAAAGTAGACATATGGGGAATGTTAACCCCTTAGTGACCAGGCCTGTTTGGGCCTTTATGACCAAGCGTTTTTCTTCCTTTTTTCATCGTCGCGTTCCAAGAGCTATAACTTTTTTATTTTTTCGTCTATATAGCTTTATGAGGGCTTGTTTTTTACGGGACAAGTTGTAGTTTTTAATGGAACCATTTTTGGGTACACATAACTTTCTGATTAACTTTTATTAACTGTTTCTGGGAGGGAGATGGGGAAAATAGCAATACTGCCACTGCGTTTTTACATTATAAATTTTACGGCGTTCATTTTTCGGTACAAATAACATAATATCTTTATTCTCTGGGTCAGTACGATTACAGTGATACTAAATACTTATAATTTTTATTTACGTTTTACTACTTTTTTTTCCAATAAAACCCCTTTTATTAACCAAAAAAAATGATTTTGCATTGCCACTTCACAAGACCCATAACTTTTTTTTTTCTTTTTCTATGGAGTTGTGTGAGGGCTTGATTTTTGAGGGACAACTTGTATTTTTCATTGGTATCATTTTGGAGTAAATGTCGCTTTTTGATCGCTTGTTATTACGTTTTTTTCGGTGGAAACTAAGAATAAATTAGAAATTCTGTCTTTTTTTTTATTTTTATTTTTTACGGCGTTCACCATAGGGGATAATTTATGTAATATTTATGTAGTCCGGGTCGTTACGGACGCGGCAATACCAAACATATGGGGGATATTTTCTTTTTGCAATTTTTTTCATTGAAAAGCGTATTTTCAATGAAAAAAAAAGCATATTTTTTTATTTTATGGAATTTTTTTTATTTAATAAATGTGTATTTATTTATTTATTTTTTTACTACTTAAAAGTCCCACAAGGGGACTATAATATACAGTATTTTGATTGCTTTTAAAATGTAATGCATTATCTATATATTATCTATAAGTCATTACATTTCAATAGCATTTCAATAGCGATGCTATTCAAACCTTTACCAGCAGGTGGCGCCAGAGAGGCACGGCCTGCTGGAAATAACTGAAGACAGGCTCGGGGCCCTGAACGGAAGCAAGGTAAGCTTCCGAACACATCAGCACCCCGCGATCTTATTTTCGGGGTGCTGATGGGAGACAGAGGGAGTCCGCTCCCTCTGTCACCACTTTACATGCAGCGGGCGCCGTTGCGCCCGGCATGTAAAGGGTTAAACAGCCCGGATCGGCACTCCTGCCGGTCCGGGCTATTAGAGCAGGGTCCCGGCTCTCATGTGAGAGCCGGATCCATGCTCCCCGCTGCACGGGGGAGCCGTGCAGCGCTTAGACCGGGCCGCCGTAAAAACGCGGCAGCCCAGCCTAAGGCCCCTTAGTGACCGCCGTAAAAACACGTATGGGTGGTCACTAAGGGGTTAAGTAATAAATATTTTATTAGGTATGACTTTCTGTTTTAGAAGCAGAGAAATTGAAATTTGGAAAATTGTGAATTTTTCCAAATTTTGGGTAAATTTGGGATTTTTTCATAAATAAAGGTGAAATATATTGACTCAAATATATGACTATCATGAAGTACAATGTGTCACTGGGGCATCAATGACCCTTGGTCATGAAAGGGTTAAGGTTCTGCAGAAAGGCAGAGAGATGAGGTCCTACAACCTCCGTCATTTCTGCCATCCATATTCTGCTATTTGAGGAAGAATTGTACTGTGATGTCTACTTGGAACTGTGCCTTCTCACTGTTGAATGTACTATTCCTCCTATTCTGCACTTTTGTAAAGAGAGACTTATTTATTGATATCAACTGGCCTGGTTAATGACTCTTCCATCATCTGCCAGCCAGCCACTTCATCCACACTCCTGCCTAGCACCCTACCAAAAGACTTAACATCAAGGGCACTCCAATCACTACTAGGCAGGAGCTCCAAGATCAGGGTATGCCCAGAGGGAATAAAGGATGTGTCTAGTCACTGCACAGCTCCAAGGAGGACCAGAGGGGGATAATTGATACTGTGAGAACTATTTACTCACTCCTCCACTCCCTTCTCCCGGACTGTCAGTACATGGCCCCATAGAAATGAATAAATCAGTGTGCTGTCCCCCAAAAAAGTGAATAGCACACGGATGAAGAATATGGTTGTGTGCATGAAGCCTTTGTCAAGATCTGTGTAGGCCTGAATAACAAAGCCTTCCATCTGTTTACATAATCAGTATTATTTTATTATTTTATAACATGGTATTATCAGAGCCTTCATTTATTCTTCCATTGGAACTGCCACATAGTCAACCAATATTTTAAATCAAAAGAAACATTACATGATTAAGGCTATCTTTGCACACACTTTTTTGTGGCGTTAAAGGGCTTCTGTCACCCCACTAAACCGTTTTTTTTTTTGTTTACTTATAATCCCTATAGTGCGATTTCTGTATACATAAGCTAAATAATAATTTCGGTTCAGTAGAATTTTTTAAAAACGTAATTTAAAAATATGCAAATTACCCTGCTACCAGCAAGTAGGGCGGCTACTTGCTGATAGCAGCCGCATCCTCCGATCCTAATGACGCCCCCTCCGCATGTTGATTGACAGGGCCAGGGAACGGGATCGTCCTCTGCTGGCCCTGTCTGCTATCAAGATCTCGCGCCGTAACGGTATTCAGTCGGCGCAGGCGCACTGAGAGGCGGCCGCTCGCTCGGCCGCTCCATTCTCAATGCGGCTGCGCCGATGACGTCACATCTACACCCGGCGCAGGCGCATTGAGGATGGAGCGGCCGCCTCTCAGTGCGCCTGCCCCGATTGAAGACAATAACGGCGCAGGCGCGAGATTTTGAATTCAAACAGGGCCAGCTGAGAACAATCCCGTTCCCTGGCCCTGTCAATCAACATGGGAGGGGGCGTCTTTAGGATTGGAGGATGCGGCTGCTACCAGCAAGTAGCCGTCCTACTTGCTGGTAGCAAGGTAAGGCTACTTTCACACTAGCGTTCGGAGCGGGTCCGTCTGATGTTTCATCAGACGGATCCGCTCCTATAATGCAGAAGTTTGCATCCGTTCAGAACGGATCCGTCTGCATTATAACTTAGAAAAATTTCTAAGTGTGAAAGTAGCCTGAGCGGATCCGTTCAGACTTTACATTGAAAGTCAATGGGGGACGGATCCGCTTGAAGATTGAGCCATATGGTGTCATCTTCAAGCGGATCCGTCCCCTTTGACTTCCATTATAAGTCTGGACGGATCCGCTCCCCTTACGCACGGCCAGGCGGACACCCGAACGCTGCTTGCAGTGTTCAGGTGTCCGCTCACTGAGCGGAGCGGAGGCTGAGCGCTGGCAGACGGATGCATTCTCAGTGGATCCGCCTCCACTGAGAATGCATTAGGGCCAGGCGGCTGCGTTCAGGGCCGCTTGTGAGCCCCTTCAAACGGAGCTCACGAGCGGACACCTGAACGCAGGTGTGAAAGTAGCCTAATTTGCATATTTTAAAATTGTGTTTTTAAAAAATTCTACTGAACCGAAATGAATTTTTAGCTTATGTATGCAGAAATCGCACTATAGGGATTATAAGTAAACAAAAAAAAAAAACGGTTTAGTGGGGTGACAGAAGCCCTTTAAATAATTCTCATAGAGAAGCTTATGGAAAAACACTTAAAAAAACATAGCTACACCATGCTCTGTATAGATCAAAAAAATTAACTAAACGTGAGGACAAATTTTACAGAAATGCACTTTGTAATACATTTTATATTTCCTTATAGCCATATTACAAACATATTTTAAAAAAAAATTGTGAATAAACTGTAAAAACACTGCTAAAATGATTCAAAGATTTTTAAATTAAAGTTGTAAAATGAGCCATTCAGCTACATTCTGATATTTTGCCACTAGTCTATGCTGTTGTATTAAATTCTGAATGGTGGTTTTTATAGAAATGAATCTGAACTACAGTTCTTATCCAGGTGCTGTAAAAGATTTTATCAGCCCTGAAATAAAGCACAAGCACACAATGAATATACACAGAGCAATAGTTTTTTGTAATGCTATGCTTTATTTTCAAGTAGACATATAGAAGGCATAAAGCCACAAAACATACAAATTTGTCTGCAAGAAATATATACTAATGAGACAAACATAAATATGACATTAAAACTGTTCTACAATAGTGATTATAAAATTATGTTCTAAAATCATCTAAAATGTGGTTTACTTCTAGAATATTAGTTTGTAGTCTACATACATGTAAATGCAAAAAAGGCAGAAAAAGTAATCTAAATATGACAGTATTCAAATAGTGTATGACATTTTTCTGTTTCTTTACATATTTAAACACATGTATAGAACTAGATGGATAGAGAAATATGATATAAGTAATAGACAGTTAATTTGTTGAATGTTTTAGACCTTATACAGTAGATATATACCGGTAGCTATAAGCAGACAAACATAACTTAATACTGTATTACATTAAAATTAGGCCATAACATAAAATACAGTTTTTTTTCTCGAATGCCTATACAATACTTATAATTTCACTCTAAATATCTTACTATTCTGTTTGGTCTTTTGGTATTTTCGCACAAATTATATTAACTATGTAAATTAATTATACATTATATAAATAGATAAATAGTTATAAAACACGTGATTATCACAATAAAATTATAAAGTAAAAAAGTATAAACACTAACAATGATAAAATATTAATTGCCTCTTCTAGGGCCCAAATCATAGTAGAAAGGAATGAGTATTGGTAAGATGTGTTTTTTGTTTTTGTCAGTGCTGCTTGAAGTGTCTGTTACTCTACTGAACCTTGAATTTGAGGATATAAAAAAATAAAAATTATAAAATATTATGATAATGTAGCAAAATGGTAGCTTATGCAAAAATAAACAAATGTAGAAAATGCATCAAGATCGAACTCTACTAAAAAGTAAAATTATTCCATAAAATATCTAGATGGTAGAAGGGTATACTAAAAAATGAGTTCATATGTATAGGAATACCTTTTAGAAGTTTACATTTTTTCAGATTCTAGTTTAACTAGGCTATCTATCTATCTATCTAGAGCTTATTGTTTGTAATAATAAAAATCTCCAGTGTTGAAAGGAAGGAAACCTAAAGTTAATAACGTATAAGCCTAGCCATCTGAGATATTGTTTATTATGGGACATGATTGCTAAGTTCTGGCATGATCATTTCCAAATATCTACTTGCTTTTCACTAGCTATCTCCAGGCAGGGGGAAGCTAAGTTAAATGGTGAAGAAAATAAGTAAAAACCATAAGTAATGTTTCCTTATTCCTAGCTCAATTAACATAGAGTTCTGTTGTTTTCAGAAAGACAAAGGGGGTCATTAAAGACAAATAGGCTTATATTTGGCGTATTTCTAGAGCAGACTGTGGCGCAAAGGTCCTTTGCGTCACAATCTGTGACTTTTCCCCGCTCAAGCCAGGTCTAAAAAAAGGCTGTGGCGCAGGTGGGGAAGGGGACGGGCTAGCAGGCCAGTCTTATTTACTATTTTCTGCAGCTGTTTTAGGCGTAGAAAATGGTCTTAATGTAAGACAGCTAGGAAGCTGTCTTACATTTAGAATTGGCAGAGGATCTACCAAAGTTATGGAGAGGCCGGCGCCTTTACATAACTACGGCAGATCCACCGCCAGTGCAGGGCTCTATTAAGACCGGCTTCTAAAATGCCAGTCTTAATAAATGTGCCCCACTGTATTTTTACAATAATATACAGATTTATATACAGTACTGTGCAAAGGTTTTTGAAAGGTATGGTATAAATGCGGCAGGACCCCAAACATACATGTCATTAAGAACTTCAGTGTAGAGAAAAACAAGGAGTCCTGGAAGTGATGATATGGCTCCCACAGAGCCCTGATTTCAACATCCTCGAGTGTGCCTGGGATTACAGGAAGAGATAAAAGGACCTGAGCAAGTGTTCTGTACATTCACAAAAGATCTCTGGTTAGCTCTCCAAGATGTATAAAATTAGTGGCAGTTCCAGGCGCAATACTAGTTGTAGATTAAGTATTTCTTATAACACCAATAGTAAATAAATAGAAATAAAACAATAAAACAATAAAACAGATAACTTTTTTTAAAACAACCCCTTCCCCTGTATGCATTTTGGGTCTTAGTGACCAAGCAATTTTTTTCATTGTCACCTTCCAAGAGCTACATACAACTTTTTAAATTTTCTGTCAATGTAGCCATATAAGGGCTTGTTTTTAGTGGGACAAGTTGCAGTTTTTAATGGCACCATTTTGTGGTAGAGGTAACTTACTGACTAACTTTTATTAACTCTTTGTGGGGGGATGTGAAAAAGGAAGAGGCAGACGACTACAAATGTTTTAGCATCGTAACATCCTAAGACCCATAACTTTTTTAATGTTCTATATGTGTGAATGCTTGATTTTCGTGGGATGTATACTTTTCATTGGTATCATTTTGAGGTACATAACGCTTCTTGATTGCTTTTTTTTTTTTTTTTTTTGTGGTGTATAAGTAAATAGCGATTCTGGTATCTTTTTTTATGGCATTCACCAAACAAGATAAAATACATTACAGTTGTGTACTACAAAACGTGTGGATTGGTAATGCCAGAAATTAGGAGGTTATTTCATTTTTGCAATTCTTTTTCACATTGAAAAAATAAATAAACTTTTAAAACTTTTTTTTAACCATTTACTAGTCCCACAAGAGGCTTTTAACCACTTCACGACAGCCCATTGACTATAAAAGTCCTTGGGCTGGTCGTTTATCTCTGAATGGATGTTCTGGAGTGTCCATTTAAAGATCGCAGCTGCGCGCTAATCGTGCAGCTGCAGAGTAGGGGGCCTGCTGTCAGTGACAGCAGGGCAACCCAGAGAGAAGACAGGGACCATTCCTGTATGTCCCTGCCTTCTAGATCGCTGTATACATAGCACTCAATGAGTTCTGTTTATACAGATCAGGAAGTGCTATGCCACTTCCTGTCCCAACCCGGTGGTCATGTGATCACCGGGTCCGGGTGAGTGCAGGAACTGTCGGGTCTTCAATGGACCTCAATCAGCTTTGCACTGAGGCTGTACAGTGCTTTATTATGCTGTACAGCCTCTATGGGGGGTGTATTTCCCCTGTAATTGGGGCTACTATATCCGCCACAGTTACAGGAGAAATCAATAGTAAAAAAAAAAAATGACGTTAAATGTCCTCCAGAGGTCTTGTATGACCTTATGGGGGACACAGAGTGTAAAATAAAAAATGTAAAACATAAAAAAAAAGAAAGTGTTTTTAAAAAAAATATGAAAAAAGTTTCACATAAAAAAATAATCAATTTTTATTTTAAAAATTAAAAAAATAGAATAAAAAAATAAAATAGACATATTTGGTATCACTGCATCCGCAACAACCAGCTCTATAATAATATAATATGATCTACCCCATCATGTGAGCGCTTTTAAATAAATAAATAAACATTGCACCAAAATAGATTTTTTTGGGGAGCTCACTTCACCTTCTAAAAAACATAATATCAATAAATCAAAAAGTCGTATGCACCCCAACATGGTAGTAATTGAAACGTCACTTCGTCCTGCAAAAATCAAGTACTCACACAAGACTATAGCTAGAAAAATGAAAAAAATATGGCTCTAAGAAAATGGCAACACAAAAACATGATTTTTTTTCTAGAAAATATTTTTATTGCGTAAAACGCAAAAATAAAAAACTAGACATATTTGGCGTTGTTGCATCTGTAATTACTGGATCTATAAAAATATAACATGACCTACCCCAAATAAAAAGCAACCAGAAAGCCAAATGTACCCCAAAATGGTGCCAATAAAAACTATAGCTTGTCTCGCACAAAATAAGCCCTAACGCAGCTCATTCAACAAAAAGTAAAAAAGTTATGGCTCTTAAAAACCATGACAGAAAATTCCATATTAGAAAATCCAGATGCCGCGCCTTTCCTTCTGAGCCCTGACATATCTCCAAATAACAATTTACGACCTTTATTCAGGAGAAAGTGGGTAATAAATTGGAGGGGGGGATATTCTCCTGTTATATTTTGTGAAAAGAAAGTTTGGGACTAAAGCACCATGTATTTTTCATTTTCCCACCCAAGTATTAAAAATTCTATGAAACAGCTGTAGAGTGAAGAGCTCGCTACACTGCTTAAAAATTCGTGGGGGGAGAGACGGTGGTCCATGCGACCTCCGGCGTAACTCCACACTTGCTCACAACCCTGACAAAGAGAGCCTTTTCACTGCCCCAGTAAAACAGAGCTTTCTCAGCCCGTTAGACTGCCATCAGTTCATCATTTGATATAAGCCCGGTCTGCTAACAGGATTTTATAGGGTGAGAAACCAACCAGCAGTAGCGTATACTATACCGAAACACGGACATGGGAATTCATGGACCGAGATACAAGAACAGCACAAGATTAAATTATATATTTAATTGCCTTAAGGGCGCACTAGACAATACACGATACACACAGAGTATATACATTGGTCAGATGTGCAAATACAGGTGGTGTCATACTACACAGTTAAACAGAGCAAGGTTCAGCTCCAAGATGGATGAGTCATCCTTTGGGTTATGATGAGTTCTGGGTTGCTGTAATGCTTGACTGTAGTCACAGGGGCAGTGATGTTAGCAGTTTGTCCATGGTCCCTTCAAACACATTATTCGATGTGACCCCCTACAGAGAAAGACCCTGGGCTCTGGCCTGCATGGGCCTTTTCACCTGTAGTCGGTAACGCCCCGCCCTCCCTCTGGGAGGAGTCCACCCTCTCTTCCTTGTCCTGGTAGCCAAAGACCCACAACATCCATTATGGCCCATAGCTCCAGACCAGAAGGTCACAGGAAGATGGATCTGGGACCAACGGGTCCGCCTGGGTTCCGTCTACAGGTGGAGACCAAACACGGTCCCAGGGTCGCAGATATAAACCTGGTTTATGCCTGTGATGGACGGGCAATTCATAATTCCTTATGAATCCCCTGTTCCATGATGTCTGAAGGATTTGAATAAGCTGAGACCCCCTACAGGGGGGGTTTCCCGTAGGATGAGCCTCTGTGCTGGCTGAGTGAGGTGTGGCCTGCTTGAAGCCAGGACCCCTGCGGAGTTCACTCCCTCTGTTATCTCAGCTAATGGCTGGAATTAGATCATGGCTGGCATTAGATCATAATTCCACATTCCTCACAATCCAGCACGCTAATGACTGAAATATACAGTAGGTGAAAAATAACTTGCTGAATGCACTCTACGATAACCATTAGTAGGAAGCATTATGATTTAACAATTTCCAGTACCAAGTTTCTAGTTAGTGTCCATTAGTAGCTGAATGTAACACGTTTCAGCATGTGCATTAGATAACTATAAATATCATAGAACTGGACTTTGGTACATATAGTGCATTCTTTAGTTTCACATATGAATCACAATATCCCTGTGATACTGGATAAAGAATTAAAAGGGTTTTCTGACATTTTTATACTGATGACCTATCCTTAGGATAGGTCATCAGTATCTGATTGCTAGGGGTACGACACAGGAGACCTCTGCCAATCAGCTGTTTTGAAAAGGCACATTGTATAGCGGCAGTGCTTGGTATGGCAGCTCAGCTCCATTCCCTTGAATGGGGCTGAGCTCCTCCTAGGCCACATGATTGATGGATGTGTCGTCACTGGCCTAGGAGAAGCAGAGAGAAGGTCATGTCGCTCACAGGAGTGCCGCTGCCTTCTCAAACAGCTGATCGGCGGAGGTCCTGGGTGTTGTAACCCCACCGATCAGATATCCTGAGGATATGTCATTAGTATAAAAATATCAGAAAACCCCTATAAGCAGTTAGAGCAATAACTGGTGCATGTAGGCCACTGAAGACAATGCCGGGCTGTTTAGTACTACTGCATAGTATAGTTGAAATAGTAAATAATCAGTCAGACTGGTATAAATTCTGGACACATTTTAGGGCACTTGATCCCTTCTTCAGTAGCCATCACAAAAAGATGTTTGGAGCAACATCCCTGCAGAGTTCCTTCAAAAATTGTGTGCAAGTGTACCTAAAAGAATTGATGCTGTTTGAAGGTAAAGGGTGGTCACACCAAATATTGATTTAATTTAGATGTATCTTTTGTTCATTTACTTTGCATTTTGTTAACTGATAATAATAAACAATTAACACTTTTTTAACGCATTTAGAGTTTTATTTTCATATTCTACTTTGCATCATTTTTCCCACAGCTGCCTAAAAACGTTGCACAGCACTGTCATTGATCACATCATATAGAAATGATTGTTATATTACATAACCATAAAATGAGGCTCTGTGCTATACCCTCTTTGATACATATATTATTTTTTACATATTTAAATGCATTATAGTCATGACTCCTTATTTTTGATGGTCATGCCACAGGTTGAGAACATAGGGGGACATTTATCAAGACTAAAACAAACACAATGCAACAGCGCTCTTCAAACACAAATAAAGTAAATACAATAGTGCCATACTCACTATAGAAAATGTACTAATGCTAATGCTACATTATAAATGCGAGATTCTTGGCAAATACATTTTGTACAAAATCATTTTTGCCTGTCCGCCAATGACCAGGCGATCTCTTTAGGACAGGAACCTACACTACACTCTGCTGGTGCCATACTAGCCTCCATTAAATTCAGGGAATGCAGATTTCAGTACATGCTGAGCCCACACTATATTATATCTCTTTTGGTGCCACAATGGCTTCCATTAATTTGCAAAACCTGCACAATGCTTTCAAAGCAGACCCAATTCAGGGAACCAGATAAATGTGCCAGCCCTGTTGGCCCGCCCGCTTCACACTCATACCATGATCCCTTTTCTTGCCATTTTAGAAAAGTGACGCAAAGGGCCAAAAGTAGCAAATTATAGCAAAACATTTTTTTTATATTTTTTATATGCCACTATTGTAGCATAAAATACTTGATAAATGCCCCCCCACCCCATAGTATATATCAATAAATCTTTTCGAAAAAATTAAAACCAGAATTCCAATGTTAGAAGCACAACTAGATTATGAAGCGTAATAAAACCCAGACATATACACACACAAACTCCCACACACTCTACTCTACATCATTTCTTTTCCTTCCATTTGTTTCATAGTATAGGTTCCCCCATACGCGGCAGGATTTCTCACTTAAGGCTCTTTTAATTACAACATCAGCAGCAGCAGCACATGTTCATTAATAAACGTGAAAGTTTTATATGGGTTATGCTGCAAGAAAAAGTCAGAAAATTATAGATTAGATCAAGCGGCTGCAGGAAATAAAAGTCACTGTGAAATGTTGTTATTAACAATGTCATCTTATATGGATTTCATAAATAGAGAAAAACTGAAAACCGAGTAACCATTTTAAGCACTCTGGAGGGGATTCTATAACATAATTTATAAGCATTGCAGTTCAAATGATTTGATTGGATTATAAAATATTGAAACTGTTCTTTGTGCGAGTCATTTGATGTCTGCCATATCAGGATTTTAGGTTGCGAGTCTAAACAATACACCATGTCATTGATCTTTAAATGTTTACATTTATATTGGTTTTTGCTTGTATCTACAACTGTGATCCTTATTAATCAAATATTTTATTATTAGATCATCTATCAAGATTTTAAGAATATTGAGCTGTCATATTTTAACGCACATATTGCACAGCTGTTTCGGTGTATCGGAGCGTTGAAGAAGAGGATAACAATAAAAATTGGAAGATAAGCTTTCTCCTAAGCAGGCAGGGAGTTGAAATCTAAGAGGATAATGTATTGTTCCCCCTACACCAGTTGTCTGGCATTAAAAAGTCACAAAACCCATGTTTGCGACTTTTTAAATTGGCACTTTTTTAAAAATTTGCAACTGGCATTTTTACGCTGCCCTTGCCAGGTTTCCAAAAAGGGGGCGTGATGAGGGTGGGGAGTGGGCTGGAGTTGGCATGTTTATTATCATATATTTTATTAAATCAGATTTTAAGTTTTTATGTGACTTCCCAAATAAAACATTTTCAGAAATATTCCAGTTTTAACACTAACCACTGGAGCACATTAGCCAGAATTTTTTTTTTAGCAGCTCATTTCTCAGCCGCTTCTAACTCCTTGTTCTAGCGATCAGTGGGGGTATCGGCACTCGGATCCACATTGATCAAAACCTTTATATCTCACTATTAAATATCAAAAGTTTTTGGAAAGTGTAGTTACTCTGTAAATACATGGTAGATTTCCATAAATTCTGCCTGCTCTGGGTGTATCTGTATCAACGCTCTCTATTCCTCAGGCCTGATTTTACTTCTGACCATACATACATGCGCCCATGGGAGCAGGATCTGGCATTGAACAGGGACCCCTTCAGATTGGGCCAAAATGTGGTCAACTGTATCTAAATTCTCACTTAATACTACCTTGATTAGTAATACTAAATATCGCGAATATTGGCACTTTGGGAGTTCGCAAATATCTAGAATATAGTGCTATATCTTCGTAATCGTGAATATTCTAGATTTTTTTCATCAGTACCCATGATCCTTCACTGCTTCTTGCTTGTGGGCCAATGAGAAGGCTGCAATATCTTTGACTTTAGGAGTAGTGTTGATTGCAAATTTTCGCAGGGCAAATTTTTATTGCAAACTTTCCGATTGGAAATTTTCGCTGTCAAGAAAATAATGACTGGAGATCACGAACTCTCGAATATATGACGGATATTCGCGAAATATTGCGAATTTGAATATTGCCCCTGCTACTCATCACTGCTTATAATGCGCCAATATTGGTGCACAGTAAGCCAACTGTAAAATTAGTGTAAAATTAGACAAAAGTGTAACAAATGTAACATCCAGCATTAGCCAGTTTGATAAATTTGATGAGTCTTAGACCATCTAGTCTAAGTGTACATTGTTTAGACAGGACTAATAAATCTGCTGCGATGAGCCTGGCTACCCCTCTTCGCGTTTCAGGATGCACAGACCTTGGGGATATCCTACATATTTGGTGGACTTGTCCAGAATTATGGTATAACACAGCCTCTTCAATGTTATTAACTGTTGCAGTAGCCGAGTCACTCTTTCATACCAGGAGTCCTTGGTACTCACACAAATGTAAGTTGATTTCCTGAATTTCTAGAAAAATGATTGCCCAGTCATGAACAAAAAGAAAAGTTACCCAAGCTTGACCAATTCCTTAAAGAGGTTTTGTCACCATGATCAACCCTATTAAGCCAGACATACTGGCTGGTAGGGCTCATAATGCTGATTAAAACTATACCTTTCTTTTGTCTGTATGCTAAACAGCTGCAAAGATATATGTGTTTTTATTCATATGCTAATGAGCAATTGGAGCACCAGGAGGCGGGGCTGAATCCTTTCAGCACTGCTTTGTAACACCCCCTGTGCTCTGCACACTCTGCCCTCCCATTGATTGACAGGGCTAGACAACAGATTAGGGGAAGAGCTGTGTCCAAGAGCTGTGTGCTAGCATGTAAATATCATGTACTATGGTTTTACCATATTGAGATCTGCTCAGAAAGCTAATATACATGTTTCTGCTTTATTCACAGGCACAATATAGGCATATAAAGACACCAGTAATATGTGTTAACTTATAAACATAGAAAAACATGCTTTACTAAGTGGCAATGCTATAGCTTGCTGGAAAGTGCTTGCTTTTGCATGTAGAGATCCTAGGTTTCAATCCTGGGAGAAACTTCCAGTTTTTTTTCTTCTGATATTTTTTTTTCTTTTTTCTTCCACATTTAACCCCTAATAAACGTCTATATACTTATTATATCGAGAATAATGTTTTTTTAGAAAACTAATAAACAATACCGGGTTTTTTTATAATCATATACTGTCTGCAAATAAACCAGTAATAGATTTCAGGTTTCTAAGTAAAAAACACTATTCTCAATGTAGGAAAGCTTATTATTATTATTATTATTATTATTATTATTATTATTATATGATTGTATATTATGTATTATAGTATAGCCTTTTATTATGGGTTAAATAAAAGAGAAAAAAATAAACAGAAATAAAGTGTATATAAATCTCACCAGGGTCTTCAACTATAAGCTATCACACATTACACTTGTCTTTATAATTATTTATTGTGCTTGTGAATAAAGTAGTAATATTAAGATTAGCTTTTTGAGCATATGTCATGGTGGTGAAGCTATAGCACATAAAGTACATGATATATACATGCTAGCACACAGATCTGCTCTCAGCATGACTAGCCCTGTCGATCAAAGAGAGGGGGAGTGTGCAGAGCACAGGGGATTTTACAAGGCAGTGCTCAAATGATTTGTCCCCGCCTCCTGGTGCTCCAGTGGCTCATTTTCATTTGAATAAAATGCAGATATCTCTGCAGCTGTTTAGCATACAGATACAGAAAATGTGTAGTTTTAATAAGCATGATGAGCCCTACCAGGCAGTATGTCTAGTTTAATAGGGATGAGCCAGGTGACAGAGCCGCTTGACCACAATCACTCCCATGTCCTCTTATTATATTGCCCCGCCCTTATTAACTACTGCACATATACCTCTGTACTTAAATATTGATGGCCTGTCTTCAGAATAGGTCTATCAGATCAGCTGGTTGGGGCGGCTGCCTGCATTGTAAATAATACAGAGCTGGAGCCAGAAGCAGAAGGTTCTCTCCACCGTGTAGTTGCTGTGCCTGGGTACTGCAGATGAGCTTCCATTCAAGTTAATGGTAGCTGAGCTGCAGTATGCTGGTGCCGGAAACTACACAGTGGACAGAGCCTTCCAACCACTGTATAGGATCCAGCATTGTCAGCTGCCAGAAACAGTCGATCGGTGGGTAATGGATGTCAGATCCCCACCAATCTAATCTTGATGACCTATCAAGAGGATAGACCATCAATGTCTAAGCAACGAAAAAAACCTTTAACAATAATATTGTATGTACTCTTTAATGTTGTCAATGTCACCTTGGTTTCAATATATTCTGACTGTATTGACATTTTGACTCACCCAGGATCATTCAGGATTCTTGTCTTTCATGACACTTTACGATGAAAATGCTATGTCCATTGATGACACTATTACTTTTAATGTTGTAATTTTTTTTGTTTTTGAATGGCATTAGTTTGCATGATAATTCACTGTACTAGAACAAAAAATTTTCCCGCCAGCCTAAAAAAAGCTAAACTAATGTTTTTATCGGCTAATTATAATTAAGAACATATTTTGATGAAAAATGACAATACATTATGTAACTGACCATTTTCCATATGGTCCTGTTATATAAATAAAACGAAGTATTGTTATATCTCCCACCTGGCCTTTTACCAGTGGCGTAGTGTGGGGGGCGTTGCCCCGGGCGTCAAATTGCAGGGGCGCCAGTCAGTAGACATTTCAAGGAGGGCTACGGGAGCCTATGGCTTCCGTCCCCTCCATTCTGCCTCATAGGCTTAAGGCCAAGCTAGGTAAAACCTAGAATGTATTGGCTTTTTTGAAGGCATAACGTCATGAGATCATGTGACTGCTTCTTCCCGCCCCTTACAGACTGTGCCAGATGCAGGAAAAGCACTGTAAGGAGAAGTAGAGCAGCGTCCAGAGCAGGGAGAGTGCAGGCACTTGCTGTGGTCAGTGATTTCTGCTGAGGGGTCTGGGGCTGTATTTTATGTAGTTTGTAGTGGAGTATATGACTGGTGTGAGAGCTGCTAGAAGCATACAGTACATCCCCTTACAAGGTATTTTAACTCCATAAGGTGGTTTTGCCTCGTCTGTGCCTCCTCTACACAGTGGTTTTGACTCCTCTGTGCGCCCTCCACACTGTGGGTTTTGTCTCCTTAGTACCCCCTCCAGACGGTGGGTTTTGTCTCCTCTGTGTCCCCTCTACACAGTGGTAGAGATGAGCGAATTTCATATTTTGAAATTTGTTTGCGCTTCGTTTGGTGGTAAAAGCAGAATTGCGTTATTGATTCCATTACCATGGACCATAACGCAATTCTATGACGGAATGCCTTTAGAGGCATTCCGTTATTCATTTAGTCGCAATAAAAGTCTATGGGGAGTTCTCTCCTGTATAACGGAAGCGGGACGGATCCGTTTTGCAGCCCATAGACTTCTACTATGACGGAATGAATAATGGAATTGCTCTAAAGGCACTCCATTATACATTCTGTCATAGAATTGCATTATGGTTCGTGGTAACGGAATCCATAATGCAATTCTGCTTTTACCACCAAACGAAAGCGCAAACACATTTTGTAACATGAAATTCACTCATTCCTACAAAGTGGTTTTGCCTCCTCTGTGCCCCCTCCACACAGATTAGGATATATAATGGCCCCTCTGTATTATTATAATATATAATGGCTCCTCTGTATTATTAGTATATATAATGGCCCCTCTGTATTATTAGTATATATACTGGCCCCTCTGTATTATTATTATAATATATAATGGCCCCTCTGTATTATCATATATAATGGCCCCTTTGTATTATTATAATATATAATGACCCCTCTGTATTATTATAATATATAATGGCCCCTCTGTATTATTATAATGGAAAATAGACCCCTCTGTATTATTAGTATATATTATGGCCCCTCTGTATTATTAGTATATATAATGGCCCATCTATATTATTATAATATATAATGGCCCCTCTGTATTATTATAATAGAAAATAGGCCCCTCTGTATTATTAGTATATATTATGGCCCCTCTGTATTATTAGTATATATAATGGCCCATCTGTATTATTATAATATATAATGGCCCCTCTGTATTATTAGTATATATAATGGCCCCTGTGTATTAATATAATATATAATGGCCCCTCTGTAGCAGGATGACAGTGTTGAGGCACCAGGATGATAGCAAACTGAGGAATCTAAAAATGTTTTCTGTGAAACTCTGTAGAGGCGCGGCTGAAAGAAGGTATCATGGCGGTCTTTTTTCCGAATGAAGACGTTGAGGAAAGTCTACATCACAGGAGAGGTCACTGGATGGATGAGGTATGTGCTGCAGTATTCTACTCTATATTTTGTAGCGATGTATGTAATGTCCATCTACATATCTGTTTCACGGTAGAGTTGGGGGGGGGGATTGAGAATATGGCCCAAAAATTGCTATATAAGACACTATAATGAAGGGTAAACTGAGCCCGGCAGAAAATCATAATCAAAATCAATATATACCACAAGACATGATGGGGGGGGGTGAAGCACAGGTCAGGATAGGAACCTCAACGCGCGTTTCGCCTCAGCTTTGTCGGGAGGTAAATGACATGTAGCCATAAGACCCTATTTATATCTCCCATGAGTCTCAGGAGCATATGATGTAAATGAAAATTGCAACAGATGATGCCTAATACTGAGCGCTTCATACCTGGTGATGCCCACTGAGCCAGTAATGGCGACGCCACACTCGTCAGGAGGATGGGTGGAACGCATGCCAATGCGTTCCAGCCCGCCTCCCAAAGAAAAGTAGCAGCGTCACCACGTGACCCGGCGCACAGCGCACCATGGCAGAGCTCTGCATCAGCTGATCTGGTAACCAGGATACCCGATTAAACGGAGTATGCCCAGCACATCCGTCCCAACAATGAGGAGTCCGGCACATGGGAGATATAAACCATCCAGAAATAAGAGTAAATATACAAATAAATGTAAATATAGATATCGACAGATGGATAGACTTTTTTTTAGACGATCACTGCATAACATGGGATAAATAGGTAAATATAGTAACCATACATATAAAAGGTTTTTTGCCTCAATGAAATAATTACATAAGTTGGGCCATAATATAAACAATAAATTATCCAATCAAAACCATCCGTATATACAAATGAAAAATACATGATCAAAAATATATAGTGTATAACATGGATTACATGATTAGACCATAGTGTAACAAAAACTACATTATCTGTACACAGAGCGTTATCACTGTGTTATCTGTGGTGTTACATAGGACTGCAGGTGACATCTACTACATTACCTGTAAAAAGGGGCATGTACACAGGTTGGGGGGCGCAATACATGGCTTGCCCTGGGTGCTGGCAACCCACGCTTTGCCACTGGCCTCTACATATATTAAATATCCGTATTTTAATTTTATGTATGAAAGCTATCTTGCATGGTTTGCATAACATAGAATAGTGGTTTAGTTAAAGGGAAATTAGTGGTAAAACTGTTAATCTATTAATCTGTTTTAAACCCCTCAAAATGAACAAAATACATTCTCTGTTTCCCGTAGAAACAGGATCATATGCATCTTAAAAGGGGGCCATTATCTCCATGGGTTTCTTCACTTGAAGTTAAAAATCTAAAAATGGTTTTCCTTCATTTCTCATTAATATGCAAAATAATTCAAATTAGATTGTAATTAACCATCTACTCAGTAGAAAACCTTTTCATGATAATTTATGATAAACTCAGTTGCAGCTTTGATTGAGATTGATTCTTGGTGTTGAGAAGCTGTCATGAATATAAAAAAGCACCTGAAAAAAAATTGATTTTTAAACACCTTACTTGCTTGGCCAAATATTAATTGCATTCACAGGGCAATGCATTTTGAACTTACGGGTTA
This sequence comes from Bufo gargarizans, assembly GCF_014858855.1. Classification (NCBI taxonomy): domain Eukaryota; kingdom Metazoa; phylum Chordata; class Amphibia; order Anura; family Bufonidae; genus Bufo; species Bufo gargarizans. Next base: position 446,264,922 of record NC_058083.1, read on the forward strand.
TAAATGCACACAGCAAAGAAATTAGAACTGGTACAGATCTGTTTGTCATGTTAATATTATACACTGAACAAAAATATAAACGCAACACTTTCGGTTTTGCTCCCATTTTGCATGAGCTGAACTCAAAGATCTGAAACATTTCCTACATACACAAAAGACCTATTACTCTCAAATATTGTTCACAAATCTGTCTAAATCTGTGTTAGTGAGCACTTCTCCTTGGCCGAGATAATCCATCCCAACTCACAGGTGTGGCATATCAAGGTGCTAATTAGACAGCATGAATATTGCTCAGGTGTGCCTTAGACTGACCACAATAAAGACCACTCTGAAATGTGCAGTTTGATCACACAGCACAATGCTACAGATGTCACAACGTTTGAGCGAGCGTGCAATTGGCATGCTAACTGCAGTAATGTCTACCAGAGCTGTTGCCCGTGCAATGAATCTTCATTTCTCTACCATAAGTCGTCTCCAAAGGCGTTTCAGAGAATTTGGCAGTACATCCAACCGGCCTCACAACCACAGACCACGTGCAACCACACCAGCCCAGGACCTCCACATCCAGCATGTTCGCCTCCATGATCGTCTGAGACCAGCCACCCAGACAGTTGCAGCAACAATCGGTTTGCATAGCCAAAGAATTTATGCACAAACTGTCAGAAACCATCTCAGGGAAGCTCATCTGCATGCTTGTTGTCATCTTTGGGGTCTGGACCTGACTGCAGTTAATCGTCGTAACCGACTTGATTGGGCAAATGCTCACATTCGATGGCGTCTGGCACGTTGGAGAGGTGTTCTGTTCACGGATGAGTCCCAGTTTTCACTGTTCAGGGCAGATGGCAGACAGCGTGTATGGTGTCGTGTGGGTGAGCGGTTTGCTGATGTCAACGTTGTGGATCGAGTGGCCCATGGTGGCTGTGGGGTTATTGTATGGCCAGGAGTATGTTATGGACAACGAAAACAGGTGCATTTTATTGATGGCATTTGAATGCACAGAGATACTGTGACGAGATCCTGAGGCCCATTGTTGTGCCATTCATCCATGACCGTCACCTCATGTTGCAACATGATAATGCACGACCTCCATATTGCAAGGATCTGTATACAATTCCTGGAAGCTGAAAACATCCCAGTTCTTGCATGGCCAGCATACTCTCCGGATATGTCACCCATTGAGCATGTTTGGGATGTTCTGGATCGGCGTATACGACAGAGTGTTCCAGTTCCTGCCAATATTCTGCAACTTCGCACAGCTATTGAAGAGGAGTGGACCAACATTCCACAGGCCACAATCAACAACCTGATCCACTCTATGCGACGGAGATGTGTTGCACTGCGTGAGGCAAATAGTGGCTGCACCAGGTACTGACTGGTTTTCTGACCTCCCCCCTCCAGTAAGGCAAAACTGTGCACATTTCAGAGTGGGCTTTTATTGTGGGCAGTCTAAGGCACACCTGTACAATATTCATGCTGTCTAATCAGCACCTTGATATGCCACACCTGTGAGTTGGGATGGATTATCTCTGCAAAGGAGAAGTGCTCACTAACACAGATTTAGACAGATTTATGAACAATACCACTTCTATTTTTGTTAGCCATTAAAAGGTATCAAACCTGCAATACTCTTATTTTATTTCTCTTAATAAGAGCACTAAACCAATATTTGAGAGTAATGGGTTCAACTCATGCAAAATGGGAGCAAAACCAAAAGTGTTGTGTTTATATTTTTGTTCAGTGTATATTGCCTTCTCTTTATACTACCAACTGGGAGGGTGTGTCATATTGTGTAGTGTTGTTTAAAAAGATAGTTGAAAGGGACACTAAGGCATAAATATCAATATATAAATATATTTATAAATGTGTGTATAAATATATATATATATATATATATATATATAGATATATAACTGCTAATTGATCATTTCTGTGCACACTATGGTGTTATGCTGGCAGCCCGTACCTGCCACCATCCCATTTCCTTGGGTACAGGTCTAACTCCTACAACTGTTTCTGTTTCGGTAACCCAGACCCGCTGGCCCACCTTTGCCCACCAGCAGCGGGCCCAGCCGTAGGCATCCCAAGTTCTGCCAGCTAGGCCTCTCCAGTCTGCCCATGGGGCACGCACTCCCCAGCTCTTAAAGGGCCAGAGCAAGAGCACCCTTATCACCAGCTTATGGCTGGCAAGCTTTAGACACACTTCCCTGTGGGTCCATCTACATTTTAATGAGCAGAGCAGACACCTGCTACTGGTGCATTTTAGGTGGGTGTTCTTCCCCATCACATTACACACTTATAAAACTGCCATTGTGGGACATAATTGGCAGGATTATTTGGGAAAATCGAAAATTTTACTAGCCATCTGCAGGCAAGTGTTAAAAAGTAAGGGAAATATGTGAACACAGAAGGAATGGCATGATACTGTAAAATGCTGCGGATTTACACATATTTTATTTCTATAATTATATGTTTATTATTTGACAATTATATTTCTATAATAAAGATACCCTCAGCCCACTCACACCAAAAAAAGGGCAGTGATTTCAAGAATAGACCTTTTTTTTCTACAAAATTAAACAAATATTTAGTTTTTTTTTACATTTAGAAATAAATAATGCTCTATTTTAATATGTACCAAATCCTTATTTTTCTATCTATTTAACCACATGTTTTTATATACAAAAACTGTTTCTTGCCATTGTATTTTTTTTCGTGGAGTTGTAAGCAATCTTTCTTTTTCATCTAAAAATAGACCTCGTACCTGACTAGTTCAGGTCAAATAACAAACATGATCGCACACAAGTGCTTTTTGGAAAATAACAAAGGTTCAGCTTTTACAACCACAGAATACCAGGTGTTAAGAAAGGCAGAAACGGTTGACATGAAGAAAACCCTTGGATCAGAAATTTCTGAGATTTTGGGTGGCCTACTTCCTGATGACTGTCTTTAATAAGCTGCAGTTATAACTGCAGTGAGACTTAGTAAGGCCTCATGCACACGACAGTATTGCTTTTTCAGTGTTTTGCGGTCCGTTTTTTACGGATCCGTTGTTCCGTTTTTTGTTTCCGTTGTGTTTCCGTTTCCTTTCCGTTTTTCCGTTCTGTTTTTTCCGTATGCCATATACAGTATACAGTAATTACATAGAAAAAATTGGGCTGAGCATAACATTTTCAATAGATGGTTCAGCAAAAACGGAACAGATACGGAGGACATACGGATGCATTTCCGTATGTGTTCAGTTTTTTTTGCGGACCCATTGACTTGAATGGAGCCAAGCACCGTGATTTGCGGACAAGAATAGGACATGTTCTATCTTTTCACGGCACGGAAATACTGAAATACTGAAACGGAATGCACACTGAGACACTTCAGTATTTTTTGCTGAACCATTGAAATGAATGGTTCAGTATATGTTCCGTATACTGAGCTTAAAAAACGTCCAGTATACTGAACGCAAAATACTGTCGTGTGCATGAGCCCTAAATCAAATGCCAATATAAATAGTTACAAATTTATATTTTTTTCAAGCTTCAACAGTTTACAAAATTAGAAAAAAAAGTTGAGATTAGGGTTCACTTGACATTTCAGCAAAGCTTTGTGACAGTTTGTCACCTCAAAGCTAAAACAATGTGTGAAATTTTTCATAGACGTGTTCTACGCCGATCTGTGACATCCCCTGCGCTGCCAGATGTGCTTAATTTATGAAGAGGCGCCTAAATAACATAAATCTATGACAGATTTTTCTGTCTTTACTCCAGAAAACTGATGTAAATGAAGAAAAATGTGTTGGGCCCGCTGGCCCTGTCCCTTTTTGGAAAGTGCTGACAGTGGCATATAAACACCACTAGGGACAAAATGTTTGCCACAGTGGCATGAAAACAATTAAAAACACAAGTTTAGCAACTTTTTTACACCAGAAAATCTAAATCTGTGTATGCATTTTTGCATTACTATTATTATTAGTAGTAATATATAGCACCATTAACTTCCAAAGCACTACAACACATATGAAATACTGAGAGGCTTAAAGGGAATGTGTCACCAAAATTTTTAACTGGCAGTTAAAACCAGATAGTAACACATATCCTTTTTAACTAATCTGTTTCTATTTTCTGATTAGAAATCTTTTAATTGTTATGGGGGCATCCATCTTTTCTGAGCTGTTCTAAACAGCATTTACACTGCATAAAAAAAAAAATTGCTTTACAGCAGCCACATGGTCCATAGATATAATGGTTAGGAGGGGACCTCTTTGACTTATGTAGGAGATGGTCATGTAGGCAGAGGTCATTGTACGAGGAAGAATAGATGTCTTATCTATACACAGAGGTGATATCTCCTTATCATTAAAGACAGATTTAGAATGGTATATAACTGAAGTAAAATTATCTGTAAAGACCAAGAAGTGGTACCAAATATTAGACTTAGTGGCCAGTGCGAAAACTGCAGGAATTTATGTTTTTTGTTTAAATAAAGATAGTTAAATGGAACATCAAAAAAAATATCGCCAAAAATTCTTTCAAAATAAATTAAACATAAATATGTGATTTAAATAGGTAAGTTTTTGATGCCACATTCCCTTTAAGTATATAACAAGTTTACAAACAAATACAGTAAACATGAGGTTACCAAGAGATAGACTGGTACAGAAGGATAGAGTGCTCGGCCTGTGAGTGCTTACAATATACATGGGAAAGGAGAACAAAAGAGGGCATAAGAAAACAACACCAGCTGACAACAACCTTCTACACCGTCATGCTTTTACAGTCCTCTACCAAGTAGGGGCGATACACAGGATTTATAGGACCCCATAGCAAAATTTAGAATGCCCCCCAAATCAATGTCCATTAATGGGACATAGTGGACCTGACATTGTTTCCTGACACTTTTCTAAGGCTTCCTTCGCACATTTTTTTTTTTTGTGTGTTTTTTTCTGTGGCATTATTATTTAGGGCCACGCTTAGAGCATGCTGCATTTCAGGCAATCCCCCCAAAAAAGCATGTGACAAAGAAAAACACCTCAAAAAAGCACTGCTTGTAGTCAATTTTAGATTTCTTTTTTTTTACTTTAAGCTTATATCTGGCTACAGCTGAGTTTACAAAAAAAACAAGGCAAAAAGAAATTGACAGAAATTTTTTGAAACATTCTGGGGCAACACAGTTGCACACCAGAAAAAATATGGCATACATTTTATATACTATAAAACAGCCAGTGAGCCCCTATATTCCACTGAATAAGCTCTAGCTGCCTGCAGCCACCACTAATAGCTGATCTGTACATGCAGTAAAGACCAAAAGTTTGGACACACCTTCTCATTCAAAGAGTTTTCTTTATTTTCATGACTATGAAAATTGTAGATTCACACTGAAGGCATCAAAACTATGAATTAACACATGTGGAATTATATACATAACAAAAAAGTGTGAAACAACTGAAAATATGTCATATTCTAGGTTCTTCAAAGTAGCCACCTTTTGCTTTGATTACTGCTTTGCACACTCTTGGCATTCTCTTGATGAGCTTCAAGAGGTAGTCACCTGAAATGGTTTTCACTTCACAGGTGTGCCCTGTCAGGGTTAATAAATGGGATTTCTTGCCTTATAAATGGGGTTGGGACCATCAGTTGCGTTGTGGAGAAGTCAGGTGGATACACAGCTGATAGTCCTACTGAATAGACTGTTAGAATTTGCATTATGGCAAGAAAAAAGCAGCTAAGTAAAGAAAAGCGAGTGGCCATCATTACTTTAAGAAATGAAGGTCAGTCAGTCCGAAAAATTGGGAAAACTTTGAAAGTGTCCCCAAGTGCAGTCACAAAAACCATCAAGCGCTACAAAGAAACTGGCTCACATGCGGACCGCCCCAGGAAAGGAAGACCAAGAGTCACCTCTGCTGCGGAGGATAAGTTCGTCCGAGTCACCAGCCTCAGAAATCGCAGGTTAACAGCAGCTTAGATTAGAGACCAGGTCAATGCCACACAGAGTTCTAGCAGCAGACACATCTCTAGAACAACTGTTAAGAGGAGACTGTGTGAATCAGGCCTTCATGGTAGAATATCTGCTAGGAAACCACTGCTAAGGACAGGCAACAAGCAGAAGAGACTTGTTTGGGCTAAAGAACACAAGGAATGGACATTAGACCAGTGGAAATCTGTGCTTTGGTCTGATGAGTCCAAATTTGAGATCTTTGGTTCCAACCACCGTGTCTTTGTGCGACGCAGAAAAGGTGTATGGATGGACTCTACATGCCTGGTTCCCACCGTGAAGCATGGAGGAGGAGGTGTGATGGTGTGGGGGTGCTTTGGTGGTGACACTGTTGGGGATTTATTCAAAATTGAAGGCATACTGAACCAGCATGGCTACCACAGCATCTTGCAGCGGCATGCTATTCCATCCTGTTTGCGTTTAGTTGGACCATCATTTATTTTTCAACAGGACAATGACCCCAAACACACCTCCAGGCTGTGTAAGGGCTATTTGACCATGAAGTAGAGTGATGGGGTGCTGCGCCAGATGACCTGGCCTCCACAGTCACCGGACCTGAGCCCAATCGAGATGGTTTGGGGTGAGCTGGACCGCAGAGTGAAGGCAAAAAGGCCAACAAGTGCTAAGCATCTCTGGGAACTCCTTCAAGACTGTTGGAAGACCATTTCAGGTGACTACCTCTTGAAGCTCATCAAGAGAATGCCAAGAGTGTGCAAAGCAGTAATCAAAGCAAAAGGTGGCTACTTTGAAGAACCTAGAATATGACATATTTTCAGTTGTTTCACACTTTTTTGTTATGTATATAATTCCACATGTGTTAATTCATAGTTTTGATGCCTTCAGTGTGAATCTACAATTTTCATAGTCATGAAAATAAAGAAAACTCTTTGAATGAGAAGGTGTGTCCAAACTTTTGGTCTGTACTGTATATGAATTTGTGAAGTTACGATAAAACTGAATAGGAGTTAAATAATTCTTTGTACAGTCAGCTCCCTCTAGTGGTGGCTTCAAGAAATTCACTCGACTATTGTATGTCTGTATGTACTTTACGACTATGTACTGTACTGAGTTCCCTATGCATGAATGGGGAAAGTTCTTTTGATGCACGTGGCAGAGGTTTTAGAATGATACCCCAACCCTTTGTCCAAAAGTTCATCATTATAGCTGTAGGATGTAAAAGTGATATACCCTGGGTATCTATAACTATCTCTACCCTTCCTTTGGTATCTATTGTTCACCCAAAAAGAGATGTTGTCTTAGTTTGTGCACCTTTAGGCTCCTCTACACATGCCAATAATATGGTCAATTATCAGAAATAAGTATTCATAGGAGTGCTCATTCCCGCTAATTTTCCTAAATGCAGCTCTCACTTCCACAGAAGGGCAAGCAATTATGGGGAACAGGTTAATTTTCGATAATACCTCCACAGATATACAGAATGAGGTTAATGTGCACAAATGCTTCTATTGACCCTTTTTTAAAATGGCCCTTCAAGTGCCTGAAAGTATTTTTGGGAAGTGAAACTGAGAGAGGTCGATAATAGCACAGAAAGGCATGTTGCTTAGTCTGCTATGTGCATAAATACACTATATACAGATGTGTCCTTCTTTACCTTTTTGTTCTGATTTCAACATATCCCGAGATGTGTGGAGCAAGATAATCTGCTTATTAAATCAACATGATTTTGAGACACTGTGTCACAAGATAATACTAGGTTGTGGTGGCTCACTCGTTAACAGTTATGGTATGGTGCTACAAGCTCAAGTAGAGGGAATCACCCAACCCTCTATTGAAAAGTGAATATAGAAATAGAAAAATGAGCGGGCACTCATACACTTGATAGCTAGATTGAAATATGTAGAAAATATGTATTACTATATCCCCATAAAATATAAAATGATAAAAATACAATAAAAATAGTACAATAGAATTGCAATGACATATAATAAAAACAATCAGTATATTCTATAGTATATATCGCGCCAAAGTTCTTCACGTAATATACCCAGACTTCATGTATACTATTATTTCAAAACAAGATGAAAAAGGGGTTTCCTTTGTGTCTCTATCCAAGATTGGGAAGGTGAAAGTCACTTCAGATGTTATGGGTACATTTACCATAGGAACGCAGTGTATTCATGTATCTTTCACCGGGTTCAAGTGATACTAGGCTTAAAGTCTCTTATAACAATTCCTATGTGAATAAAGGTAAACTTTTAATCAATGTTTGGCTTACCATCTGGTGCCTGCTGTCTCCCGGCTGCTTGAACGGAGCTTTAGATATTCGCCGGCTTGTTCAATTGCTCCTTGAGGCAAGCTAGTTCAAATCCCGTGGGAGTTCCAAAGATCGCGGGAGTTAACACTCTATTCCGTGGTCCACTGAGGAAGGGAGAGTGAATCTACCCAAAACGCGTATGGGGAAATAAGTGATGTACCTGCATTGAAAGTCCTCCGATAAAATTGTATGGCCATACAGAAAAATCTCAACAGGAAAGGAACAAACATCCTTCTCTTTGAACGCTGTAGCGAAGGAAGTCGCGGAATAGAGTGTTAACTCCCGCGATCTTTGGAACTAGCTTGCCTCAAGGAGCAATTGAACAAGCCGGCGAATATCTAAAGCTCTGTTCAAGCAACCGGGAGACAGCAGGCACCAGATGGTAAGCCAAACATTGATTAAAAGTTTATGAGTGCCCGCTCATTTTTCTATTTCTGTGTCACAAGTTGCCTATCCCCTCTGTCTGGGTGTAGCACCCTAGTGGTAGTGTTATAGGTTACAGCCTGTTAAGGATTTTGCGAGCATGTTGAGATAATGTATTGAATTGAGTTTACAAAAAAAAGTGCGTAGAGTGCTTGTACATAGATCATTATAATATAACATACTCTATAACTTACATTCCGTTTAAGAAATCTGCAAAAAAAAATTAATTTAGCAACAAACTATTGTAAACTTATCCACATCTGACCTTTGCATTCAAAGCTAGCAAATTTGACTCAGGCAGATAAAAACTATAAGGTTATTGCTATGCATTGCCGCTTATGAGGAAAGTTAATAAATAATCACCACTATGCCAAAATATGTTTTGAAGCAATAGCTCCTGAATTACTGTCATATGCAGCTTAAGCAAAAAGTAATCATAAATCAGAGATGTCACTCCAAGGTTTTCCATATAGCCAGCCTATCCACTAAATCTGATTTCTAATACATGGCATCATGTATTTCAAAAGCAGGAGACCAATATATCACAAAATTTACTGCAATTGGGCTAGGGGACTTAGCAGCAATAAGACGTACTTAGCACAAGAGGTTGTCTCTGAGTAAGATGTGATCCAATCACAAAACCACACATATCATAAACTTATCTGTGACCATACCCAATAAAAGGGATTTTCTGGTAATAAAATATTGACAACATTCTTAGGATAGGTCATTAAAATCTGATTGAAGAGGTCAGTGTGCTTCGGTGAGCACAAACTTTTATTAGTTTTAATGGTTCGTTTGTCTGTGGAGCAAACATCAGGGGCAAACAAAATGGCCGCTGTCCTATTAGTACACACAAAACCTGTCCTTATCAGACAAGAGGACAAGTTACTTCACAGCACTAAGATAAAAAGCTGTCTCATCCGCTCTGATTGACAGGGAATATGATCCTGAATACAGATGATAAGATCTTTAGCTGAATCTCTGTTGGAATTGAGTTCATGAGCAGATGTGGCTAATGAGAAACAGCACTTGTATACAGTCTCCATTACCACAGCCCCACATCACCACAGTCTGTCTTGTCCCCCCTTTCTGTACTTCATGTCTCCTCATGAACTGCATCCCTACAAATATTCAGCTAAATATCATATTAAACTGTATTCAGGATCATAATCCCTGACAAGCAGAGCAGACATGAGTATGAGGAAGCTCTTTACCGCAGTGTTGTAAAGTAACTTGTCCTCCTATGTGATTAAGACAGGTTTTGTATGTACTAATAGGACAGCAGCTATTTTGTTTCTCCTAATCATTGCTACCTGGACAAAACGAGCCATTATAACTAATGAAAGGTATTTGGGAATATATTTATTCATAATAAAGTCATATTTATGTATTTTAATTTTCTTAATTTCCAGAGAACCCCTTTAAATGGGACTGAGCAGTCCATAGAGCATGTGACTGATGAATGTGATGTCACTGGATCCAGGGGGAGGCCGTAGCACCCACCAGAGCACTTCAGCCTTTTGAAATATTGATGAGGATAGGACATTAATATGAAAATCTGCTAGCAGCTGTACATCAACCACTACATGTGGCCTCACACTAAGGATATGTTCACATGTGGGAAATTCATTGCAAAAATTAGACCACAATATCTAAGAGGTTGCATGGCCAGGATCTCCTATCCTGCGCACTGCAGCCAGGTGCCAACTGTTATATACAGCCCACTGTGACTCATGGGGGGGGGCATCAAGTTCATGCACCATAATAAGGCAAACAGACAAGAGTGGGCCAAACCTGCTAAGTAAATCATTTGAGTCCTAATCTGTCAGTCTCTCTCTCCCAGCTTTCTTTTTGTCTGTATATATAGTAAATCTATCTTACGGCTTCTTGCCTAATTAATCTTCTTTGTTTCATCTTGACAACTTTTAGTTCAGTAGATTTTGCTTCATTAGTCCTTTAAATCTGCTAAAACTAGGCTGCAAAATCTTTGCCTATTAGAAAAAAACATAAGACCCATCAGAACGTTGTATTAGCCAATGTCTGGGGAACAATTAATAGATGATTCTCCAACAAAACTGTTTTTAAGTGGACATAGCATATTTAACTGTATAGTTTGTGGCACACAAAATGGAAATGCAATAAAACCTACTGGGAATACGCATTTAACCTAGCACTGAGCAGATTCTTAATAACTCACTTGAGGGATAATCACTAGTGAATTATCATTTATTTAACTCATGGGGATACTCAGTGTGTTCTCTCTAAATGTTGCTAATGAAATTCTTTCAGTTTCTAACAATGCGAAAAGTAGGCTATAACCAGCTACAGGGCAGTTTTACAACAACCATAATGTACATTTAATATGTATACTCCTATTGATCTCAATAGCAGAGTTATTCTCACTGTTCAGTGAGTATAATACTATTATGTCCTCTTAAAATAACAAAATTCTAATAAACAAGCCATGTAAAGCAAAGCATGAAAATATGCATGCACGGATAGAGCATCATGCGGCATTGTAGCAATTAAACACATTAGATAGCTGAAGCAAAAGATTGCTCGACCTTATTATTGCCCTGCTTAAGTAGGACAATCTAACAGCACTTACGGGTTTCTGTTTGATACAAGGTTCAGGTTATTTTAACTGTAATTAACCTCAATTGTCTTTTTCTACCATAGACATTATTTTGCTATGTATCCACAATTGGAAACCTTCCCATCCACACTGTTTCCACCACATGCTGCAAAAGTGAAAGGCATCCAGGACTCAGGAGTAAAATCCAATAACTTTTTTGGGATACATAGAAAATTTAAGATCCAATTTTCCACTCTAACTCATTTGAGATTAAGGCTGCAACACATGTCGTGCGACAGCAAGTGTCAGAAAAGTTGAGCTGCCAAAAACATTGTGCGACTTGCCTTCACTTACTATTGCGTGACTATTTTAGGATTTGTCTGTAAAAACACAACCAAGTCACAAAGAAGTTGCTGGCAATTTGCATGTCCCACATGGTTTGCATTGTGGTCTATGCTTGCAAAGTCACATGCGACTTTTGACCAAAAATCCAAAAGTATTGGATTTTCTACAATTGTTGCATTGGACCCAGGACTCTATTTAAATCCTCTCCTATCCATTCACCATTGCCAGTGATAGTCTTTGTTAGCTCACTAGCATTGTTTCTGTGTTCCCAGTTCCTCTACTTCTATTGGCAATTTGTATTTCTGAACCCGGCTTGTCTTTTGATCACTCTCTGTCTCCCATTTTGGTACTGCATAGCCCGTCTGGTTTTGACCCATTTCTGTCAACTGCTTTTGTGTTTGTTCTGCCCATGTGATCGTCTCTGCGCCTATTTAGTGTATGGACTGTCATCCAGTTGCGGTACCGCCGTTTAGGACTAATACTGCAAGTGGGTAGGGATAGCGAGGTGGTCTCAGTTCAGGGCCCCACTGTCTGTATCTCTACTATATTTTTGAAATATAGCCTTTTTAAAAGGCTAGAAGAAATTATTTATAGAGTATTACATAAGTAGAACTAAAAACCTAGCTGAAACTATAAAACTAAAGTACTGTGCAAACGTTTTAGGCAGATTTGGCAAAAATTAAGAAAATAAAAATGCTTTAAAAAATAGAAGTGTTAATATTTTATTTTTATGACTTAACAAAATGCAAAGTTAATGAACAAAAGATAAATCAGATCAATACACTTGCACACAGTTTTTGAAGGAAGTCCGCAGGAAGGGTGTGTCAAATATCTTCAAGAACTAATCACAGATCTTCTTTGTAAGTAGGCTTCAAGTCCTTCTGTCTTTTCATGCAATCCTAGACAGACTTGATGATGTAGAGATCAGGGATCTATAAAAGCCATATCATCACTTCTAGGACTTCTTGTTCTTCTTTACACTGAAGAGAGTTCTTAATTACATTGGCTGTATGTTTGGGGTTTTTGTCCTGCTGCAGTATATATTTTAAGGCCAATTAGACTCCTCCTTGATGGTATTGCATTGCATGATGGATATGTTTCTGTCAGTATTTCTCAGCATTGAGGACTCCATTAATCATGACCAAATCCACAACTACATTTGCTGAAATGCCGCCCCGATCTTGCAAGGAGCCTCCACCATGCTTCACTTTACCCTGCAGACGATCATTATGATACCCCTCTCCATCCCTACGGCCAAATATTTTAAATTTTGACTCATTAGTAGTGATGAGCGGCAGGGGTCATATTCGAATTTGCGATATTTAGTGAATATTTTGTAGAATATTCATTGAATATACGCAAATTCGAATATTCGTTATATTCTACAATTTTTTTCCTCTAAAAAAAATCAGCAAGGTAATGATTGCGTAATATGGGATTATGTGAATTTTCGTGATGCGACTTTTCGTAATGCAAATTTTTCAATTGCCGAGTAAAAACATGATTCCTCCCTGCTTCTTGCTTGTGGGCCAATGAGTCATTGGCCCACAAGCAACTTAAGCAGCGAGGAATCATGACTTTAGATGGAAAAATGACCAATATTCTAAAAAACAAATACACAGCACTATATCGAATAAATTAGTTTTTTCTAATATTCGTAATATTCTAAAAAAATATATATAGCAATATAGTGAATATAAAAAAAACTAATGTACAGCAGTTTAGCTAATATAGTGCTATAATCTTTTTTTTTTTGAATGGTTGTAATTTTTTTCCAATCTGAACTTCAGATGAGAAAAAAATTACAACTATTAGACAAAGAAGATTATAGCACTATATTAGCTAAATTGCTCTATATTCGTTTTATTTTCGAATATTTTCTATATTGCTATATATTCTTGTTTTAGAATATTATGAATATTTGAAAAAACAAATATATTCATTTTTTTAAATAATCGTAATATTCTAAAACAAGAATATATATCTATATAGCGCATATATTTAAAAAGAATATAGAGCAATTTAGCTAATATAGTGCTATAATCGGTTTTTTTAATAGTTGTAATTTTTTTCCAATCTGAACTTCAGATGAGAAAAAAATTACAACTATTAGACAAAGAAGATTATAGCACTATATTAGCTAAATTGCTCTATATTTATTTTTTTATATTTGCTATATATTCTTGTTTTAGAATATTACGAATATTCGAAAAAATGAATATATTCGATATACTGCTATATATTAGTTTTTAGAATATTCGTCATTTTTCCCATCTAAAGTCTAGATTCCTCCCTGCTTAAGTTGCTTGTGGGCCAATGACTTATTGGCCCACAAGCAAGAAGCAGGGAGGAATCATTTTTATACTCTGCAATTAAAAAATGTGCGATAAAGATTTGCATTACGGAAATTTGCAATCAACACTACTCCTAAAGTCAAAGATACTGCAGCCTTCTCATTGGCCCACAAGCTAGAAGCAGGGAGGGATCATGTGTACTGATAAAAAAAATCTTGAATATTCAAAATTACGAATATATATCACTATATTCTAAATATTCACGAATTCTTGAAGTGCCTATATTCGCGATAAAAATTTGTAATTCAAATATTCTATCTGTTCCTTCAATGTATTATCCAAAGAGGCCAGGGCAACCCTCTCCTCTTCCAAAAGTAGGTGTATGAGACGGAGGGAGCTATTAGTAACCTCCTCCTCCCATTTGCTCATTAGTGCAGGACTCCAACACCTACTTGCCGGAGTGAGGGTAATCCTGAGCCCCCTAGGGACTATTTTATGCTTAATGTAATTTTCTAAGGACTGCACTTCCCACCAAAATTAGATTTGCTCCCTATAGGTTTTTGTCAGTTCCTTAAATGCAGCTTTAAACATGGTATATACTTTTTTTGAATCAATGTTTTTTTCCGAGAACACATCACTTCCTGGAGCCATTGATTTTTGTCCAAACAAGTCGTGAAAACCCTGCCATGTCCTACTCAATCAAAAATCTATGAACACACAACCAATTCAGCAATGGTCACTGCTAAGATAGCTGATGGTAACCCAAATTTAGAATACATTACACTATTTAAATCCGACGGGTGCCTTATAATTAATATATAACCTTTATTACAAATTGACTAAAATTGCCCTATTGATAAGTGTCTATATTAAAATTGTGCAAACCCACATTAATCCGCAACACTACTAGAGACTAGAGATGGGGGACTATGATGCTGGGTCTCTTACATCTATTTTGCCCTGCCAACCTAATGTCCCATGCTGGCTAACTGTTCCTTCTTGTCTGTGACTGCCCAGCTTCGACAATTGCTATGGGAAGGACCTTAATGCTAATCAATGATAAAATTTACACAATAAGTCCCTAGTACATAAATAAGTAAAGGACACAAAAGTCAATACAAATAATTATCCACAAATTGTTCCAGCTACAAAGATAGGTAGGAGACACAAATGTAAATGCAAGAAATTGTCCACAAATTGTCCAAATGCGTCTCGTTGGTTACAAACCAACTCATCAGGGGATGAGTAGTGTATACTACTGTGGCAGCCTAGATATACTCCAGAGCATAGACTGGTCTCCCTAACCTACAGTACATCGAGAGAAGGTTGTTTGTCCTTGACCCTTGAAGGACCTTCTGACTTGGAGGGTTGGCTAGTTTACCACTAGTGTTAAGAGAACCGGCAGATGCAGTGTTTTTTGTCTGGTTAATTCTCTGCATATTTGCCAGGTTGTGGCTGGGTCTCCGCTGGACCCCATTACAGTTAATGGGGCCAGTCAGACATTCAGGATCCAGAGAGCTCCGACAGATCTCTTAACCGTAGTGTGAAACTACAGTAGCCGAAAGGAATAAAAGGAGGACCATTTTCAATACAGCCTGCGATACACCACAGCCATGAGCACTTTGTTGTGAAGCACGATTGAAAGATACAGTACATATTACACGATCAAGAAAATTGCTCCCTCATACTTGAAAAGTCAAGTAATGTCCAAGGTTTGCTGGCAGTCTATGTTAAAAATCCTCTTTTTGTTCTTCAACATTTTTTGTGTTAATTGTATGTGACTTATGCTTTCTATACACCTTACTTGAATTTATATGCACCTTACTTTAATTGATATGCACCCTTTCTTTACTGTGCATACATTTCACCACAGATGGTTAAACATACATACAAATTTGCCTTTCTAAAATAAATGATCCCTTCGCACATTACAACTTTCCCTGAAAAAATTTCGATTTTAAATGCATATTCTTATCCTGGATTTTTTTTGTACCCCATGGAATGCACAAATGTATGTAACATGCAAAGAAAAGCCTTGTGGAATTGAATAGTTGAAAAATTATAGTGGATAGAGACAAAAGAAAGAGACAGAACAAAGGTTTTTAAAGATTCTAAATCACACACAAAACATTTGTTCTGCTCCAGCTCTTTGTGAACTAATTGGCTCTCCTGGAGGGACAGGTAATTGTACTAGCCTACATAAGCTGTCCTGAAGCTCCCTTGGAAAGCTCCAGTAAGCTCCCAGTGTTAGCAGCCATCAAGGATTTCACAGGTCAGTCATTGGATCGATACAGCTAAAAGCAGCAGGGACTGTAATGTCGACAGCAGGTTTAAAAAAAAAAAAAAAAACACTGCAAGTGCAGGTTTGTCCTTCTTCCTACAGCCACTGAAGACAGCTTAATTAACCCTTGGAAAATACAATTCATCCAAAGGCTCGGAGGGTCTGTTTTAGGCCTTATTGGTGAACAGAGATGGTTGGCAGCTCCATATTCCCATCTTACCGTTATTGCTCCCGCACAATGAAAGAAATGTTATTAAAGGTGGAAGGGTTTAGAAGTACAGAGTGCATGTGACAGAAAGAACCTGAGCAAGGTGTTAGAAATCACCTGTGATTTCAGCAGGAGCTTGGCCCAGCAAGAACACTGATCTCTTACACAGAACACTAGATGTCTGAGGGCAATAGCACTGCACACAAACTCGACTGGCCTGGTTTTCTCTGTGCACGTACATTAACCATCATATGCTGACTTTCTCACTTGTTGTAGTATAAATGTGTTAAATGCACATCTTCTTATAAGGCTGGTAAGAATACATTCACGTTTATTATCTTAATTAGATTTTGTATTTATTTGTATGGATGGATTCATACTAAATATGTAGTTTTTGACATTATGTTTATAAAAAAAATTTCTTTACTGCTATTTTTGAATGCAAGAAATCCTATTTAGGTCATGTAACTACTGAATATCCCTTATGTCTCAATTCTTTTTTTTTTTTTTTTTTTCAACATCTCAGCTAGGAATGGAAATGTTCTTGGTTATATACAGGAGCTAAATCTTAAAAGTACCCATTTGACAAAGGTTGGTTTCAGATTGCCGTTTGTATGGCTTTTTGTAGGAAATGTACAGATGTGTCTTTCCTTACTGTTTCTCAATATATTCCAAGATGTGTGGCACACGAAGACCAGCTTTTTAAAAAACAATCAAACATAATTTCAAGATATTGTTAACCGAGATATATGTGCCCAGGGGTGTAGCTAACGGCTCATGGGCCCTGGTGCACCAGTTCACCTTGGGCCCCTTTCCCTTAGTGCTTTGTGGCAAGTGACATGGCCAAATTGAAAAAGCACCCCTTCCCCATGCCAAATTGTTGACCTAACCCCTTACCTTCAGCTAGAGGTGTAACTTGAAGATTCTGGGCCCCAGCTCAAAATTTATGACAGAGCGGTACTTTTGCACCCCCTATTGCTACTCCCCTGTCTGTGCCATATGTGTCTACAGTTGGTGTGACCATCCAGTGTGATGTGAGTAGCAGCTGGTCAAGGGTTTTGCTAGCATGTCATGATAGTGTGTTGAATTTATTTTATCAGTTTTAACTAAATTTAAGCCAAGGTAAGGGTTCACCAATTTGTATATTTTGTTCGAAGCATAGGGGTTGATCCCTTCAAAACAAATTTTTTATTTATTATAATCCATAATGATGATAATGACATGACTACTGAAAAACGATCTCTTCAAAACAAGTGTGCCCTATTATGAAGCTCTATAGTCAAAGTGAAAACTCCTAATTTACAGATTGTTATGATATTGACAGTGACATGGCCAATTAAAAAACAAACACCTATTTTTAAAATATACACATTATTTAACATAAAAGGTTAAGGAACTGTACCCTATAAAGTATATTAAAAATACCATTGTGTTTTATTATAAAATAGTAATTTACTACGGTCAACTCAGAAATTGATATTTCCTATGGTTTACTCCTAGTATAGCTGTTTTTTAGTATACATATTTTATATTTCATTGTAATAATTTCTGCTTTAAGATAAAAATATATAATAACTAATCACATATATACAGACATATGACATTCCCTAATAAAGCTGCTGGGTACAACTGCACCCTTTAAATGCCCCCATAGTGCCAGCAAGGGGATTGAAGTCTAGCAGGTGCTACAGTTACAGGTTATAAAAAGCATTGAAGGCTCTTGTGACTCTACGCTACCAAGTCTAAGAGTTGAAGAAATGTGGACATGTGAAGCCTGTCATAGCTTTCTATCGGCTTACCTCACAACCACCACCATCAGTGATTAGCCTGAGCTGACAACTGAGCAGGACAATACTGTTATGCCCGAGTCCAGCACAGGCTGTGTAGCTATAGTGGGGGGGGTACTTCTAAGAGCTTCTTTTTAGGCTAGAGTTTCTCTACAGCTGATTTAAAGACAAAAATATTTAGTCGCCATCTAGCCTGAATTAGAGTAGGTTGAAGTGCTAGCTACATATACTGTACTTTCAGCTCAAAAAGATTTATGTCACTAAGGAGTTAAAATTAACTTATGGCTTCTGGATTCCGTGCCAACTATATTAATATGAAACACAAAATCAAAATCTACAATAAGAAAAGCAACACTTTGAGAGGGTTTTTCCCAATTCGGCCGAACTTCGCAAAAAAGTTCGAGTTCAGGACCCGAACTTGACCTGAACTTGACCCCGAACCCCATTGAAGTCAATGGGGACCCGAACTTTTGAGCACTAAAATGGCTGTAAAAATGTCATGGAAAGGGCTAGAGGGTTGCAAATGCCAGCAAAATGTGGTTAAGAGCATGGCAAGTGCTTTGCAAACAGGTCTGGATAGGGAAATGACTTTAAAAACATAAAATACATTAAAAAAAAAGTATAATATTGATCTAGGAGGACGAGGTCCATATGGAGTAGGAGGTTGAGGAGGCGGTGGAGGAGGAGGAGGAAGCCTACACTACTTTGTGGTTTTAATATATATATTTTTTTTTAATTAGGTTACACGCCAAAACATTGGGAAATATAACCTGTGATAACCCCCTCCAGTCATGCTAAACACACTTTCAGACAATACACTGGCTGCAGGGCAGGCCAGCACCTCCTAGGGGTAAAGGGCAAGCTCAGACCATGTGCTCAATTTGGAGACCTAGAAGTTGCAGGGGCAGACCCCTGTCAGTCAGTTCGTGTAGGCGTGTGCACACTTACTGCCCCACCATGTTACACGTCCCCATGATGTTCACGATCCAATTTGATATCTTCTCTATTAACTTTCGATGTTATTTTCTGCGCCTACCATGGTGATCACGGGTGGAGGGGAATCAGGGTTCCAGGGTGGAGAGGGAGCCTGAGAAAAGAATACCACATGCAAGGGAGGTCAATGGATGAAATTTAATTGTAATCGAGCGGAAATATGGGAGAAGCTATTAAAATGGAAGAATTTTGAGGAAATTAGGGGGCAATTACCCACTCCCGACTCGGGAAGGTAGTGACGATAAATAACAATACAGGACTCTTAAGATGCCCTGTTATTGGAATGATTAATAAAAAATTATAGGGAATGTCACTGTGGTGTTTTTGATTTGAAAACGTTAGCCAGGAGAGGCCCTGCTGCCGCTTTGTTGACGCAGCAAATTTCTGCCTGATCGCACGTCCCTATGATGTCCACCATCCATTTGAATATCTTCTCTATCAACTTTCGATGTTCTTTTCTGAGCCTACCATGTTGATCACGGTTATCGGCGAATCAGGGTTCCACACCAGAGAGGGAGCGTGAGAAAGAGAGACCACATCCAAGGGAGGGTTAATTGTTTCAAATTTAAAATTATAGAGCAGAAATATGGGACAAAGTATTAAAGCGTAAAAGTGGGACAACTTTTTAAAGTTTAAGCCCTTAAGGACACAGGGCGTACCGGTACGCCCTATTTCCCGAGTCCTTAAGGACACAGGACGTACCAGTACGTCCTAACTTTAAATAGGCATTCTGGCGCCCCAGGGGTTAATCTGAACAGGATGCCGGCTGAAATCATTCAGCCGGCATCCTGTCACAACGCCAGGGGGGTCATGTGACCCCCCGTGTCGACGATCGCAGCAAACCGCAGGTCAATTCAGACCTGCGGTTTGCTGCGCTTTTTGCAGTTTCTGATCCCCGCGGTCCCTGATCCCCGCGGTCCCTTCAAGATTTTTCACCCCCCCCCCCTGCACCCCTGCACGATTTGATGCCGGCGGGTGGTGCAGGGGGGGTGTCGCAGGCGGTGGGGGCGTTGCGGGAGGCCTCCCCTTGAAAATTTGTTGGCTTCTAGAGGGTTATACATTGCTGACACCCTGGTATAAACGGCTGACATCTGCGCAAATGTCAGCCGTACGGACCGCTGTATGGAAAAGGTTAACTGTCATCGGTCAGGGAGCTCCCTCCCTCTCCATCGGGGGGACTGCTGTGCCTTTGCAGCCCCCCGATGGAGAGGGAGAGAGCCCCCCGACAGCCCTCCTGCAGCCCCGTACTCACCCTTCCCCGTCTGCGAAGTTGTGACAGACGGGGAAGGTTCCCATGGCAACAGGATGCCTGCTCAGGCGTCCTGCTGTCCATGGTGCTGAACAGATATATGCTAAAAGCATAGATCTGTTCAGTGTAAGTAAAATACAGTACAGAACCCTATATAGGGTTCTGTACTGTATTATGCAGACATCAGACCCACTGGATCTTCAAGAACCAAGTGGGTCTGGGTCAAAAAAATGTAAAAAAAATGTGAAAAAAGTTAAGATAAAAAAAAACATTTATCACTGAATAAAAATTAAAAAAAATAAAATACACTACACATATTAGGTATCGCCGCGTCCGTAACGACCTGATCTATAAAACGGTCATGTTACTTTCCCCGCATGGTGAACGCCATAAAAATAAAAAAATAAAAACTATGAGAAAATTGAAATTTTGCCCACCTTACTTCCCAAAAAAAGGTAATAAAAGTGATCAAAAAAGTCGCATGTACGCCAAAATAGTACCAATCAAACCGTCATCTCATCCCGCAAAAAATGAGACCCTACTGAAGATAATCGCCCAAAAACTGAAAAAACTATGGCTCTTAGACTATGGAAACACTAAAACATGATTTTTTTTGTTTCAAAAATGAAATCATTGTGTAAAACTTACATAAATAAAAATAAAGTATACATATTAGGTATTGCCGCGTCCGTATCGACCGGCTCTATAGAAATATCACATGACCTAACCCCTCAGGTGACCACCGTAAAAAAAAATAAAAAAAGTGTAAAAAAAGCCATTTTTGCCATCTTACGTCACAAAAAGTGTAATAACAAGCAATCAAAAAGTCATATGCACCCCAAAATAGTGCCAATCAAACCGACATCTCATCCCGCAAACAATAAGACCCTACTCAAGATAATCGCCCAAAAACTAAAAAAAACTATGGCTCTTAGACTATGGACACACTAAAACATTTTTTGGGTTTTAAAAATGAAGTTATTGTATAAAACTTACATATATAAAAAATATTGTATACATATTAGGTATCGCCGCGTCCATGACAACCTGCTCTATAAAATTACCACATGATCTAACCTGTCAGATGTATGTTGTAAATAACAAAAAAAAAACGTGTCAAAAAAAGCTATTTCTTGTTACCTTGCCGCACAAAAAGTGTAATATAGAGCAACCAAAAATCATATGTACCCTAAACTAGTACCAACAAAACTGCCACCCTATCCTGTAGTTTCTAAAATGGGGTCACTTTTTTGGAGTTTCTACTCTAGGGGTGCTTCAAATGGGACATGGTGTCAAAAAACCAGTCCAGCAAAATCTGCCTTCCAAAAACCATATGGCATTCCTTTCCTTCTGCGCCCTGCCGTGTTCCCATACAGCGGTTTACGACCACATATGGGGTGTTTCTGTAAACTACAGAATCAGGGCCATAAATAATGAGTTTTGTTTGGCTGTTAACCCTTGCTTTGTAACTGGAAAAAAAATATTAAAATGGAAAATCTGGCAAAAAAGTGAAATTTTGAAATTGTATCTCTATTTTCCATTAAATCTTGTGCAACACCTAAAGGGTTAACGACGTTTGTAAAATCAGTTTTGAATACCTTGAGGGGTGTAGTTTCTTAGATGGGGTCACTTTTATGGAGTTTCTACTCTAGGGGTGCATCAGGGGGCTTCAAATGGGACATGGTGTCAAAAAAACAGTCCAGCAAAATCTGGCTTCCAAAAACCATACGGCGCACCTTACACTCTACGCCCCGCTGTGTGTCCGTACAGTAGTTTACGGCCACATATGGGGTGTTTCTGTAAACGGAAGAGTCAGGGCAATAAAGATACAGTCTTGTTTGGCTGTTAACCCTTGCTTTGTTAGTGGAAAAAATGGGTTAAAATGGAAAATTAGGCAAAAAAATGAAATTCTCAAATTTCATCCCCATTTGCCAATAACTCTTGTGCAACAACTAAAGGGTTAATGAAGTTTGTAAAATAAGTTTTGAATACCTTGAGGGGTGTAGTTTATAGAATGGGGTCATTTTTGGGCGGTTTCTATTATGTAAGCCTCGCAAAGTGACTTCAGACCTGTAGTGGTCCCTAAAAATTGGGTTTTTGAAAATTTCTGAAAAATTTCAAGATTTGCTTCTAAACTTCTAAGCCTTGTAACATCCCCAAAAAATAAAATATCATTCCCAAAATAATTCAAACATGAAGTAGACATATGGGGAATGTTAAGTCATCACAATTTTGGGGGGTATTACTATGCATTACAGAAGTAGAGAAACTGAAACTTTGAAATTTGCTAATATTTCCCATCTTTTGGTAAAATAGGTATTTTTATGCAAAATAAAATTACTTTTTTGACCCAATTTTAGCATTGTCATGAAGTACAATATGTGACGAAAAAACTTTCTCAGAATGGCCTGGATAAGTCAAAGTGTTTTAAAGTTATCACCACTTAAAGTGACACTGGTCAGATTTGCAAAAAATGGCCTGGTCCTTAAGGTGAAATAAGGCTGGGTCCTTAAGGGGTTAATGAAAGGATGTGGCGCGCATAAATTAATGAAGAATTTCTTAAATTTTATTCCTTGTCAACTATGCAGAGCAGGTGTTTCTATCCGGCAAAATTTAAAAAATGTCACCTGACAATGTAACAGACGATTTTTTTAAAATTTATGTTCCTGTCACCTATGTAGAGGTGCCCCAGTGACATCCACCATCCATTTGGATATCTTCTCTATCAACCTTCGATGTTCTTTTCTGAGCCTACCATTTTGATCGCGGTTATCGGCGAATCAGGGTTCCACGCCGGAGAGGGAGTGTAAGAAAGAGAGACCACATCCAAGGGAGATAAATGGCTGCAATGGGATGAAGCGGAAATGTGGGAGAAGCTATTGAGGCACAAATGTGGGACAAATTACTGAAGCGCAATTGTGGGAAAAGTTATTGAGGCGCAAATGTGGGAAAAGTTATTGAAGCGCAAATGTGGTACAACGTGTTAAAGTTTAAGCATTGAATGAAAGGAGGTGGCGCACATCAATTAAAGAAGAATTTCTGACATTTTATTCCCTGTCACCTATGCAGAGCAGGGGTTTATTCACGTCCAAAATTGTAAAATGTCAACCCAAGAATGTAACAGAAAAATTACTGAAATGTATTAACCTGTCTACTAGGTAGAGCAGGGGTCTATGACAGAAAAAAATTGTTTGTTGTCACCCAAAAATGTAAAAGAATTTTTTTTGAAATTTAGTAAGCTGTCAACTAGGTAGAGGAGGGGTATATTACACCCAAAAATTGGTGAATTTTAATGGAAAATGTAACAGACAAATTAGTGATTTTTTACCTGTTTACTAGGTATAGCAGTGGTACATTACACCCAAAAATTGGTGAATTTCAACGGAAAATGTAACTGACATTATTATTATTATTTTTACCTGTCTAGTAGGTATAGCAGTGGTACATCACACCCTAAAATTGGTGAATTTCACCCGAAAATATAACAGACCGATTTTTTTTATTTTTTTTACCCGGTCTACTAGGTATAGCAGTGGCTACACCCAAAAATTGTTGAATTTCACCAGAAAATGTAACTGACATTATAATATTTTTTTTTTGCCTGTCTAGTAGGTATAGCAGTAGTACATCACTCTCAAAAATTGGTGAATTTCACCAGAAAATGTAACTGACAATTTTATTTAATTTTTTACCTGTCTAGTAGGTATAGCAGTGGTACATCACACCCAAAAATTGGTGAATTTCACCAGAAAACATAACTGACAAAGTAGTGAAATGACATAAAATAAAATACGTACAAATAAAAAAAAAATTTGATTTATGAGGTGGAGTTCCATATGGAGTAGGAGTTTGAGGAAGCGGTGGACGTAGCGGTGTAGGTAGAAGCGGCGGTGGAGGAGGACGAGGTAGCCAACACAGGTTTTTGGTTTCAATTTTAATTATTTTTTTAAATTAGGGTACACTCCAAAAGAGTGTGAAATATCTAAAATACAAGAATGAGCAATTGTGCTGCAGTATAACAATGGCTGGTTAAGGCTGGTATACTTGTCTATTCTGCACAAGGTACGGACAAGTCCTGTGGGATACACGCCCCCTACCCCCTAAACACACATTCAAATAATACACTGGCTGCAGGGCAGGCCAGCACCTCCAAGGCGTAAAAGGCAAGCTCAGGCCATGTGCCCAATTTGGAGACCCAGAAGTTGAAGGGGGCAGACCAGTCATTCAGTACATTTAGTCGTGTGCACACATACTGCTCCACCATGTTGGTGAAATGCTGCCTCCTGATAAGACGTTCCATATCAGCTGGTGGTGCTGGTTGTTGTGGCATGCTGACAAAGCTTTTCCACATTTCGACCATGCTAACCCTGCCTTCTGAGGTGCTGGCGATGCCCCAGCTGCATTGGCGACCTCTTCCTCCTCCTCTGCCTTGGCCTTGTGCTTCCACTGTGCCCCCGCTGTCAGGTGGGAATGCCACCAGCAGCGCATCTACCAGCGTGCACCTGGACTCGCGCATCTTACGATCATGCTCCGGTGAGGGAATTAAGGACAGTACGATGTCCTTGTAACGGGGATCCAGCAGCGTACCTACCCAGTAATCAGTGCAAGTTAGAATGTGGGCAACTCGGCGTTCGTTGTGGAGAAACTGCAGCATGTAATGGCTCATGTGTGCCAGGCTGCCTAGAGGCAACGAAAAGCTGTCCTCTGTGGGAGGTGTATCGTCTGTGTCCTCTGTAACCCTTCAGCCACGCACGAGTGATGGCCATGAGCTGGACTGGGTGCCACCTTGCTGTGAACATGGTTGCTCCTCCTCCATCTCCTCCTCCTCATCCTCCACCTTATCTTCCTCCAGAACTGTGCCCTGGCTGGACAATTGTGGACCTGGCGTTTGTGGGTGCAGGAACCCACCCTCTGAGCCACTTGTGAATGACTGACCGGAAACCCTACTAAATGATCCCTCTTCCTCCTCCTCCTGTGCCACATCCTCTTCCATCATCGCCAGCAGCATTTTTTCAAGGAGTCACTGGCCATGTTGGTGGAGTACTCAAAACAGTGCAACAAGGAACACAGGTATCGCATGGAGGCCCAGTCATTGGTGGTGAAGTGGTGCTGTTCCGCAGAGCGACTCACCCGTGCGTGCTGCAGCTGAAACTCCACTATCACCTGCTGCTGCTCGCACAGTCTGGCCAGCATGTGCAAGGTGGAGTTCCACCTTGTGGGCACGTCGCATATGAGGCGGTGAGTGGCAAGGCCGAAGTTACACTGCAGCACTGACAGGCGAGCAGCAGCAGGGTGAGAACGCCAAAAGCGCGCACAGACGACCTGCACTTTATACAGCAGCTCTGATATATCGGGGCAATTTTAAAGGAATCTCTGCACCACCAAATTCAGCACATGCGCCAGGCAAGGGATGTGCGTCAAACCGGCTAGTCCCAGAGCTGCTACGAGATTTCGCCCATTACCGCACACCACCAGGCCGGGCTTGAGGCTTACTGGCACCAACCACTCCTCGGTCTGTTGTTCAACGCCAGTCCACAGCACCTGCGCGGTGTGGGCTTTGTCCCCCAAACAGATAAGTTTTAAAACTGCCTGCTGTCCTTTACCCCTGGCTGTGCTGAAGTTGGTGGTGAAGGTGTTACACTGACCGGATGAGGAGCCGGTAGAGGATGAGGAAGCGGAGTAGGAGGAGGAAGCAACAGGAGGCAAACTGAAGTGACCTGCAATCCTCGGTGGTGGAAGGACATGCGCCAAACTGCTATCCGCCTCAGGCCCAGCCACCACTGCATTTACCCAGTGTGCTGTTATGGAGATATAACGTCCCTGACAGTGCTTGTTGGTCCACGTATCCGTAGTGAGGTGCACCTTGCAACAGATGGCATTGCGCAGTGCACACCTGATTTTGTCCCCTACTTGGCTGTGCAGGGAAGGAATGGCTCGCCTGGAAAAGTAGTGGCGGCTGGGCACGAAGTACTGTGGGACAGCCACGCCATAAGACCTTTAAAACTCTCTGTCTCCACTAGACGGAATGACAGCATTTCAAGGGCCAGTAATTTAGAAATGCTGGCATTCAGGACTAGGGATCGCGGGTGGGTAAGGGGGTACTTCCCCTTCTTTTTCCAGTATTTGTGAGATGGAGAGCTCAACGCTTCCATGGGACTTTGTGGAGATGCTTGGTGACCCAGGTGTTGGTGTTGCTGGCAGATCCTCTGTTTATGGGGTGGCAGGTGGCACTGTCACTCCAGAGGAGGATGAAGAGGCTGAGACTGTAGCAGAAGAGGAAGCAGGAGCCAGAGACCTTTCTTTGTTTTTGAGGTGTCTACTCCACTGCAGCTCATGCTTAGCACTTAAATGCCTGGTCATGCAGGTTGTGCTCAGGTTGAGAACGTTTAAAGAGGACCTTTCACTTGTATAAACAATGTGAACTGAGTATGCTGCAATATAGAGCGGCGCCCGGGGATCTCACTGCACTTACTATTATCCCCGGGTGCCGCTCCGTTCTCCCGTTATAGGCTCCGGTACCTTTGCTCCTTAAGTTATAGTAGGCGGGTCTTCCCTTGACCTGTGGGCGTCTTCTTCTCCTAGGCTGCAGCGCTGCCCAATCGCAGCGCACAGCTCTCAGCCTGGGAGAAAAAAAACTCCCAGGCTGTGAGCTGTGCGCTGCGATTGGCCAGCGCTGCAGCCTAGGAGAAGGAGACGCCCACAGGACAAGGGAAGACCCGCCTACTATAACTTAAGAAGCAATGTACCGGAGACTATAACGGGAGAACGGAGAGGCGCCCGGGGATAATAGTAAGTGCAGTGAGATCCCCGGGCGCCGCTCTATATGGCAGCATACTCAGTTCACATTGTTTATACAAGTGAAAGGTCCTCTTTAAGCCTCGCTTCAGACTCTGATTGCACAGCATGCAAACCACTCATGTCTTGTCGTCAGCACATTGTCTGAAGAACTGCCACGCCAGGCAACTCCTTGAACCTGGCTTTGGTGTGCTCGGTCCCTTGCTGCGGTGGGCAGTAGCAGGCATACTGTCTAGGGGACGGTCACTCCATTTTTGCACCCTGCTCCCTCTTCTGCTGTGCTGGTGGCTCTGTGCGCCCACCGCCTCTTCCTCCGAACTACATAGGTCACTCCCATGACCTTGATTCCATGTGGGGTCGAGGACCTCATCGTCCTCCACATCATCTTCCACCCAGTCTTCACCCCTGCCCTCCTTGTTGGTCTGCACACTTTCGAAAGCTCCAGCAGTTGGCACCTGTGTTTCATCATCCATGACGTGCTGCGATGATGCTCCCATATACTCATCTTGAAGCATAAGTGGTTGGGAATTGGTGCACTCAATCTCTTCCAATTCTGGGGCAGGGCTAGGTGGATGGCCCTGGGACACCCTGCTAACAGAGTCATCAAAAAGCAGAAGAGACTGCTGCATGACTTGGGGCTCAGACTGCTTGGCTGATTTGCAAGGGGGTGAGGTGAAAGACTGATGGACATCGGCTGCAGGTGCCAACTCTTATCTTTCAACAGGAGACTGGGTGGGAGACAATGGAAAGGAACTAGAGGCACTTTCAGCAACCTCACCATTCGTAGAGCCGCATTAGGCCCAACCAAATACCACTGCAGGTTCTGTCGCCAACTCGCACCTGAGGAAGGGGTTTCACTTGTGCGTGTAGCTAGCACAGATCGACCACGTCCTCTCCCTTCAACAGGAGCTCCACCAGCAGCACCACAACCTGGGCTACGTCCTTTATTTGAGACTCTCCTCATATTTCTCAAATTTCGGATCTTGCCCTAAATGGGTGTTTAATTCATAGCAGAATAGAACCACAGTATGTAAAGGGTGTATCTCACACGCCCTGATCCAGACTAGGCCGCAATTATAGATTTGTGCCCAAAATGGCTGTTTTTCAAATAACTGAATAGAAACACAGTATGTAAAAGCTGTATCTCACACGCCCTGATCCTGACTAGACCGCAATTAAAGATTTGTGCCCAAAATGGGTGTTTGTTTAATAACTGAATAGAACCACACTATGTAAAGGCTGTATCTCACAATGACATATGCAGCTAAGACTGCAAAATCATCTTTTTTGCCCAAAACGGGTGTTTGTTTAATAACTGAATATGACAGCAGTATATAACCCTTGAATTTCACACGTGCTGATGCTGCAAGGGCTGTAAAATAGTGTATTTTGCCCCCAAAAGGTGTGTTTTATTAATAGAAGAATATAACCACTGTATATAAATGGTGCATCTCACACGCCCTGATCCACACTAGGCCGCAATTATAGATTTGTGCCCAAAAGGGCTGTTTTTTAAATAACTGAATAGAACCACACTATGTAAAGGCTGTATCTCACAATGACATATGCAGCAAAGGCTTCAAAATCAACTTTTTTGCCCAAAACGGGTGTTTGTTTAATAACTGAATATGACAGCAGTATATAACCCGTGGATTTTGCCAAAAAAGAGTGTTTTAAAAAAAACTGAAAATTATAGCTGTATTTCTAGCTTTAATTGCACACTGACTAATCCAGATGTTGTATATTGCCAAAAAAGTGTGTTTTTTTAGTAACAGAATATGAAAGCTGTATATATTAAACTTGAATTTCACACGTGCAGATCTGTAAAACAGTGGATTTTGGCAAAAAAATTTATCCAGATGTTGGATATTGCCCAAAAAGTGTGTTTTTTTTACTAAAAGAATATAAAAGCTGTATATAACATGCTGATGCTGCAAGGGTTGTAAAATTGGGTATTTTGGCAAAAAAAAGCGTGTTTTTAAAAACCCCGAAAATTATGGCTGTATTTCTAGCTTAAATTGCACAGTGACTAATCCTGCAAATGCACCAGATGTTGTATATTGCCAAAAAAGGGTGATTTTTAAAAATCTGATTATTAGTGCAGTTTTTCAAGCTTGGATTTCAATGTCACAAAAGCTCAGATGCAGTGCTGGTGCACTGAGCTTGCATAAAATGGCCACCGCCGCCGCCCACCTGACTAACAGATGGATAAAAGTTATTTTTTTACTGGGCTCAGGGCAGGGTAAAAAGATTGTGCCCTGCACCCACACAACTGAATCTATGTAGATTGCTGAGTTAGATTCCAGTTCTGAACAAAGATTCTGTCCTAGTTTCTCCCTGAAATCACCAGCAGCATCCTCTCCCTACACTAGTGGCAGGAGAGTGATGTGCAGCGCTACGTGACTCAAGCTTATATAGAGGCTGGGTCACATGCTGCACTGGCCAATCACAGCCAATCACACAGTTAAACACTTGTTGTTCGGTTGATTGGCTTTCAAAAAGCGCCAAGAAAGCGCCAAACTCCGAACCCAAACCTGAACTTTTACTTTACAGTTCGGGTTCGCTCATCCCTATTATTAAGTTATAGCTTTCATAGATCCGGCAGGCTGTTCCGAATGCTGCCTGAATGCCAGCTCCCCCCCCCCCCCCCATTAACTATATTAAAAATATTGCAGAGTCTGCAGGCTCTCTTAACGCTAGTGTGAAACTAGCCTTACAATCAACTATTAGCTATAATTTACTCAGTCATCAGTTATTACAGAACCATACCAGGAAATAATCTCACAAAAAAACTTCTGGTTGATCAGATCTATAATTTTATAATTGTTCCGTAAGGTTTTAACAACTAGAGCACTCTTCCTAAATAGCAGAGCCCAGTATCTCTAATAGGAACCCAATAATAGCTCTGGAACCAGATATGAAATAATATCCTTTTGGTTGGTACCTTACCAATTTGCTAGCTCCATTCCTAGTTTAAACATATTTATTTGCATGTGAGAATGATTATACACATTATTATGACCACTTCCTACTTTCGACGTCAGCAGCTGTAGCTCATGAAGGAAGCCACATGTCGTGGTGGGTATACAAGGTGTGCAATAAACGGTCTGCACACATATTTCTTTTCACGGCCATGGGTAAAAGGGGCGATTTATCATAGTTGCAAAAAGGGATTATTATTGGCTTTCAGGCCAAGGGTCAGCATTTCTGAAACTGTGCAGTTTGTGATCGGTTCACGTGCTGTGGTGGTAAAAGTGAGTGAACAAATGGCATCATTATGAATAAGCGATATGGAAACTACAAAGCACCATGTTCCATTGATGTGAGAGGTGAACGTCGGCTACGAAGGTGCACAAGGGCGGATTGACACACTACAGTGGAGCAGCTCACCACCAAAATGAACCAGAGGGCTACTAGACATGTCTAAAACAACAGTTCGGTGAACCCTACTACTTATGGAGTTCTGAAGCAGATGGATGGTCACTGCACCTCTTTTAACAAAGTTTAATCAGCAGAAGAGGCTTCAATTTTCATGGCCGTATCAGAATTAGACGTCCGCTGATTGCTGAAGGGTTGCCATCTCTGATGAGTTATGTTTTCTCCTTCATCAAATGGATGGACATTGGCATGTCAGGTAAGAAACATCATTGATCAAATGGCCTGCAACCATTGCTGTTAGAACACAAGTTGGTGGTGGCAGCATTATGGACTGGGTAAAACTTTCGTAGTATTGTCTGGACCCAGTCATCCATGTGGGAGGCCAATTTGGGTGTGAATCCATCCTTGTGGATCATGTACAGCCATACATGCTGATTGTCTTCCTTTGAGGCAGATGGGAATTTCCAGTGAGACAATGCGAAGTCACATAGCTAGAAATGTCCAACATTGGTTGGAAGAGAATGACCAAGACTTCAGGGTACTATACTGGCCCCCTAATTCTTCAGATTAAACATCTGTGGAACAACCGCAATTGTTCTGTTCGTTCTATGGATCCTCCCCCTCGCACCTTCCAGCAGCTGTGGGATGCACTGCAGTCAGCATGGCACCAGATACCTGTGACAACCTACCAGGACCTTGACAAGTCACTCCAAGCCTGTCTAGCTACTGTCCGTGCTGGACACGGCAGTCACTCTAGATATTACTGTATCTGGTGGTTATAATAATGGGACTCAACTGTGTAGTTCTCTACTGCTGTAGTTAAACTGACATTGATTTATGTGTTCCCCGGGCTTGAATAAATATAAGACTGAACCACATGCATGCATATGTGGGGATTAATGGAAAGTGGGTGTGGCTTCACAGGAAAGGGGCATGGTTTTAATGTGTCTCCTTTTGCCAATCACTTTGGTAAATGTGACACAGTTTAAGACTGTCAAGTCTAAGGGGGTCATTTACTATGCTGAAATACGCCTGAATTAGGTGTATTTCAGGCGCAGATAGCGGCGCAACAGCTAGGTCTAAAATTGTGGGCGTGGAGTGGGTGGGAAGGGGACGGGCTGGCAGGCCCGTCTCATTCACCATTTTCTACTTCTGTTTTAGGTGTAGCAAAAGGTCTAAATGTAAGACAGCAAGGAAGCTGTGTTACATTTAGAACTGGCGCTGGATGCAATAAAATTATGGAGAGGCCAAAATTTGCCCTAAATTTTGGTGCATGGACAGAATTCTGGAGCACAAACAAAATTCTAGGGTACAAACAATTTTTGGTGCACAAACCAATTTTTGGCTCACAGACAGAAATCTGGTGTAAATCTGGCACACAATTTACGATATGTAAAATGTATAAAGTTATGTGCATCTAAATCATAAATGTATCTAATATTAAAACTAGGATTCATATTCTTAGACAGTGCAAAGTTTGACAGCATTAGGAAATATGCCCTATTATATATACAGTAGCTTATGCAAGCATTAAAATAAAAGGTACACAAATTATTCATTCTACAAATGGAGAGTGAAAAAAAAATATTCATCTAAGTAGATACGGTACATGCTAATTACATTAAGTCATGTTTCTCAGTCAATATATTGAAAATGGAAAGTGATTATAAATAGTGGGATACCTAATCTGCATCTAGGGAATTATTGAAAATGGAAGCAATAATGGAGAGAAGGCTAATTACATAATTCTAGCTCCTTATTAAGACCAACTGGGAAACTACAGATGGATCCGGATATGTTCTTGTTGGCAGGGTTTACTGAACATCTCATTGGGGTATAGATTTCGGAATGTTCTACATCCTTCTCACTTTTAAATAGATAGGCCGACCTTCATGTTTTATCTTTAAAGACTTTAACTTTTATGTATTTTCATTTAAAATATGGCTTATTCCTAATGCTAAAACCACAATGTGATCTCTGTTTTTGCATAGGTGGGTCAACCTTTTCGATACCAGCTCTGTACATGTACGTGCTGGAGCGATAGGAAAACATGGTGACCACTCGCACGTGAAGCAGCAGAGACCCACGGCTAATTAAAGCCTTTAGATGCCATGATCAAGTGAGATCACGGCATCTTGAGGTTGAAAAACCCGCTCTTTACCGGCATCCTCATCGACCGCACAGTGTATTTCAATACACTCAGCCTAGCTGAAGAGACTGAGGGCATAGAAGCTGCAGTTCTTGTTTTGGCCACCAGGTGGCAGGCCAACATAAGAAGTGTGCTATCCTGAGCAATAACTGGAGTTTAAAAATCCATAATTATTCAGATAATTATTTTTTTTTTATTGGTTTTGTATGCTGAAATACGAGCTTCAAAATCATTACAAAAAAGTTTAAAAAAAGTACAAAATATATACAATAATAAAAAATAAAAGTTTAAATCCCTCTTTTCCATATAATAAAAATAAATACATAAATAAAAAATATAAACATCATGGGTATCACCATGACCGAAAACGCCCATACTATTAAAATATAAAAATATATTTCCAAAACGCCGAATGGTGAAGCGGAAAAAAAAGGTCATTGCTTCTCTTACCCAAAAAATGTAATAATATGTGATCAAAAAGTCACACGCACTCCAA
Source organism: Bufo gargarizans (assembly GCF_014858855.1). NCBI lineage: Eukaryota > Metazoa > Chordata > Amphibia > Anura > Bufonidae > Bufo > Bufo gargarizans. The sequence goes on from NC_058083.1 coordinate 446,298,155, forward strand.
AAAAGTTATGGGGGTTAGTATATGGTGATGTAAAAAAACTATATTTCAAATTTTAAATTTATTTTTACACTATTTAGACATAAAAAAAACTACACAAATGGGGTATCGTAATTGTACTGACCCAGAGATGGAAGGGCATTGGTCAGTTTTACCGCAAATGGAACGTGGTGGGAACAAAACCCATAAAATGTTTTCCTTCCCACATTGACTTTCAATGGTGTTCAAGACGGATCCGTCATGGCTATAGAAGACATAATACAACCGGATCCGTTCATGACGGATGCATGCGGTTGTATTATTGTAATGGAAGCGTCTTTGCAGATCCATGATGGATCCGCAAAAAACGCTAGTGTGAAAGTAGCCTTACTGACTACACAAACCATATATGTCAGTGTGCACTGCAACATTGCTGTTCAAGTGAAAGATGGTCCATAGAGATCTATTGTGTGTCACTGCCACCATGACAATATAATCTTTTTTCACTCCATTAGCACAAACACTAGTCTTAAAAGTAATATTTAAATGACTCGTCAGTTCTCCTGACATGTCTGTTTTAGGGTACTTTCACACTTGCAGCAGAGAATTCCGGCAGGCAGTTCCGTCGCTGGAACTGCCTGCCGGATTCGGCAATGCGGACACAAACGGATTGCATTTGTCAGACGAATCAGGATGTGGATCCATCTGACAAATGCATTGAAGTACCGAATCTCCGGTGTCATACGGAAAACGGATCCCGTATTTTTTTCCCCACAGATTTAAAGGTTTGCGCATGCGCGGACCGGAAGAACGGATCAGTCAATGTGGCAATTTTAATGCCGGTACTAATACATTTCAATGGAAATTAATCTGGCATTCCGACAAGTGTTCAGGATTTTTGGTCTTAGAGAAAAATGCAGCATGCTGCAGTATTTTCTCCAGCCAAAAAACATAAGAGGGACTGAACTGATGCATCCTGATGCATACTGAACGGAATGCTCTCCATTCAGAATGCATAAGGATAAAACTGATCAGTAGTGTTGAGCGAGCATGCTTGGCCGAATACCAGTTTGGCTCGAGCATCGCTATGCTTGGCACCTGGGGGTACTCAGCCGAGTCTCCTCTCCGCACGGATTCACGGTTGCTAAGCAGCCAATAAATGTGCAGGTAAGTACTGCTCTCACTGTAATGCCAGTAGCCATGTTGGGTACTGGCATTACAGTGATTAACTGGCCGGAACGAGTCATCGGGTGCTATATAGCACCCGATGACACCCGATGACACGTGTTCGGCTCATTTGAAGTCAGAAAGGACTAAGCATAGGAAGGGACAGACAGTGAGTGTAATTGAATATGGTAAAGAAGGACATTTTATTAACATATGTCCATATATTTAACCTTAAAGGGAACCTGTCACCGGGATTTTGGCCATAGAGCTGGGGACATGAGCTGCTAGATGGCTGCTAGCACATCCGCAATATCCAGTCCCCATAGCTCTGTGTGCTTTTATTGTGTCAAAATAACGACTTGATGCATATGCAAATTAACCTGAGAGGAGTCCTGTCCCTGAGAAGAGTCAGGGACAGGACTCATCTCAGGTTAATTTGCATATGTATCAAATCGTTTTTTTGACACAATAAAAGCACACAGAGCTATAGGGACTGGGTATTGCGGATATGCTAGCAGCCATCTAGCAACCCATGTCCTTAGCTCTATACACAAAATCCCGGTGACAGGTTCCCTTTAACCACTTAAGGACCACAGGCTTATACCCCCCTAGTGACCAGGCCCTTTTTTTACAAATCGGCACTCCACAACTTTAGCGGTTTATTGCTCGGTCATGCAACTTACCACCCAAATTAATTTTACCTCCTTTTCTTCTCACTAATAGAGCTTTCATTTGGTGGTATTTCATTGCTGCTGACATTTTTACTTTTTTTGTTATTAATCGAAATTTAATGATTTTTTTGCAAAAAAATGAAATTTTTCACTTTCAGTTGTAAAATTTAGCAAAAAAAACGACATCCATATATAAATTTTGCGCTAAATTTATTGTTCTACATGTCTTTGATTAAAAAAAAATGTTTGGGTAAAAAAAAAATGGTTTGGGTAAAAGTTATAGCGTTTACAAACTATGGTACAAAAATGTGAATTTCCGCTTTTTGAAGCAGCTCTGACTTTCTGAGCACCTGTCATGTTTCCTGAGGTTCTACAATGCCCAAACAGTAGAAAACCCCCACAAATGACCCCATTTCGGAAAGTAGACACCCTAAGGTATTCGCTGATGGGCATAGTGAGTTCATAGAACTTTTTATTTTTTGACAAAAGTTAGCGGAAAATGATGATTTATTATTATTATTATTTTTTTCTTACAAAGTCTCATATTCCACTAACTTGTGACAAAAAATAAAAACTTCCATGAACTCACTATGCCCATCACGAAATACCTTGGGGTGTCTTCTTTCCAAAATGGGGTCACTTGTGGGGTAGTTATACTGCCCTGGCATTCTAGGGGCCCTAATGTGTGGTTAGTAGTTTGAAATCAAAATGTGTAAAAAATGGCCTGTGAAATCCGAAAGGTCCTCTTTGGAATGTGTGCCTTTTTGCCCACCTAGGCGGCAAAAAAGTGACACACATCTGGTATCGCCGTACTCAGGAGAAGTTGGGGAATGTGTTTTTGGGTGTCATTTTACATATACCCATGCTGGGTGAGAGAAATATCTTGGCAAAAGACAACTTTTCCCATTTTTTTATACACAGTTGGCATTTGACCAAGATATTTCTCTCACCCAGCATGGGTATATGTAAAATGACACCCCAAAACACATTGCCCAACTTCTCCTGAGTACGGCGATACCAGATGTGTGACACTTTTTTGCAGCCAAGGTGGGCAAAGGGGCCCACATTCCAAAGAGCACCTTTAGGATTTCACCGGCCATTTTTTACAGATTTTGATTTCAAACTACTAACCACACATTAGGGCCGCTAAATTGCCAGGGCAGTATAACTACCCCACAAGTGACCCCATTTTGGAAAGAAGACACCCCAAGGTATTCCGTGAGGGGCATGGCGAGTTCCTGTTTTTTTTTATTTTTTGTCACAAGTTAGTGGAATATGAGACTTTGTAAGGAAAAAAATAAAATAAAAAAAATCATCATTTTCCGCTAACTTGTGACAAAAAAAAAAAAATTCTAGGAACTCGCCGTGCCCCTCACGGAATACCTTGGGGTGTCTTCTTTCCAAAATGGGGTCACTTGTGGGGTAGTTATACTGCCCTGGCATTCTAGGGGCCCTAATGTGTGGTAAGTAGTTTGAAATCAAAATGTGTAAAAAAGGACCTGTGAAATCCGAAAGGTGCACTTTGGAATGTGTGCCCCTTTGCCCACCTAGGCGGCAAAAAAGTGACACACATCTGGTATCGCCGTACTCAGGAGAAGTTGGGGAATGTGTTTTGGGGTGTCATTTTACATATACCCATGCTGGGTGAGAGAAATATCTCTGCAAAAGACAATTTTTCCCATTTTTTTTATACAAAGTTGGCATTTGACCAAGATATTTCTCTCACCCAGCATGGGTATATGTAAAATGACACCCCAAAACACATTCCCCAACTTCTCCTGAGTACGGCGATACCACATGTGTGACACTTTTTTGCAGCCTAGATGCGCAAAGCGGCCGCCCAAATTCCTTTTAGGAGGGCATTTTTAGACATTTGGATCCCAGACTTCTTCTCACGCTTTCGGGCCCCTAACATGCCAGGGCAGTATAAAAACCCCACATGTGACCCCACTTTGGAAAGAAGACACCCTAAGGTATTCAATGAGGGGCCTGGCGAGTTCATTGAATTTTTCTTTTTTTTTGGCACAAGTTAGCGGAAATTGATTTTTTTTGTATTTTCTCACAAAGTCTCCCTTTCCGCTAACTTGGGACAAAAATTTCAATCTTTCATGGACTCAATATGCCCCTCAGCGAATACCTTGGGGTGTCTTCTTTCCGGAATGGGGTCACATGTGGGGTACTTATACTGCCCTGGCATTTTAGCGGCCCTACAGCGTCAGAAGAAGTCTGGAATATAAATGTCTAAAAAAATTTACGCATTTGGATTCCGTGAGGGGTATGGTGAGTTCATGTGAGATTTTATTTTTTGACACAAGTTAGTGGAATATGAGACTTAGTAAGAAAAAACAAAAACAAACAAAAACTTTCCGCTAACTTGGGCCCAAAAAAATGTCTAAATGGTGCCTTACAGGGGGTGATCAATGACAGGGGGGTGATCAGGGAATCTATATGGGGTGATCACCCCCCTGTCATTGATCACACCCCTGTCATTGATCACCCCCCTGTAAGGCTTTATTCAGACGTCCGTATGATTTTTTACGGATCCACGGATACATGGATCGGATCCGCAAAACACATGCGGACGTCTGAATGGAGCCTTACAGGGGGGTGATCAATGACAGAGGGGTGATCACCCATATAGACTCCCTGATCACCTTCGTCATTGATCACCCCCCTGTAAGGCTCCATTCAGACGTCCGTATGATTTTTTACGGATCCACGGATACATGGATCGGATCCGCAAAACACATGCGGACGTCTGAATGGAGCCTTACAGAGGGGTGATCAATGACAGAGGGGTAATCATCCATATAGACTCCCTGATCACCTCCGTCATTGATCACCCCCCTGTAAGGCTCCATTCAGACGTCCGTATGATTTTTTACGGATCCACGGATACATGGATCGGATCCGCAAAACACATGCGGACGTCTGAATGGAGCCTTACAGGGGGGTGATCAATGACAGAGGGGTGATCACCCATATAGACTCCCTGATCACCTCCGTCATTGATCACCCCCCTGTAAGGTTCCATTCAGACGTCCGTATGATTTTTTACGGATCCACGGATACATGGATCGGATCCGCAAAACACATGCGGACGTCTGAATGGAGCCTTACAGGGGGGTGATCAATGACGGAGGTGATCAGGGAGTCTATATGGGTGATCACCCCTCTGTCATTGATCACCCCCCTGTAAGGCTCCATTCAGACGTCCGCATGTGTTTTGCGGATCCGATCCAAGTATCCGTGGATCCGTAAAAAATCATACGGACGTCTGAATGGAGCCTTACAGGGGGGTGATCAATGACAGGGGGGTGATCAATGACAGGGGGTGATCAGGGAGTGTATATGGGGTGATCACCCCCCTGTCACTGATCACCCCCCTGTAAGGCTCCATTCAGACGTCTGTATGCGTTTTGCGGATCCGATCCATGTATTCGTGGATCCGTAAAAATCATACGGACGTCTGAATGGAGCCTTACAGGGGGGTGATCAATGACGGAGGTGATCAGGGAGTCTATATGGGTGATCACTCCTCTGTCATTGATCACCCCCCTGTAAGGCTCCATTCAGACGTCCGCATGTGTTTTGCGGATCTGATCCATGTATCAGTGGATCCGTAAAAATCATACGGACGTCTGAATGGAGCCTTACAGGGGGGTGATCAATGACAGGGGGGTGATCAATGACAGGGAAGTGATCAGGAAGTCTATATGCGTGATCACCCCCTTGTCATTGATCACCCCCCTGTAAGGCTCCATTCAGACGTCCGTATGCGTTTTGCGGATCCGATCCATGTATCCGTGGATCCGTAAAAATCATACGGACCTCTGAATGGAGCCTTACAGGGGGGTGATCAATGACAGGGGGGTGATCAATGACAGGGGGGTGATTAGGGAGTCTATATGGGCTGATCAGTGGTTTATAAAGGGTTAATAAGTGACAGGGGGGGTGTAGTGTAGTGTAGTGGTGTTTGGTGCTACTTTAGTGAGCTGCCTGAGTCTTCTGGTGGTCGATCCTAACAAAAGGGACCACCAGAGGACCAGGTAGCAGGTATATTAGACGCTGTTATCAAAACAGCGTCTAATATACCTGTTAGGGGTTAAAAAAAATCACATCTCCAGCCTGCCAGCGAGCGATCGCTGCTGGCAGGCTGGAGATCCACTCGCTTACCTTCCGTTCCTGTGAGCGCGCGCGCCTGCGTGCGCGCGTTCACAGGAAATCTCGGCTCACGCGAGATGACGCCTATTGGCGTTAGTGTGACCTGGGAGAGCCGCCGCGATGACGCCTTTCGGCGTTAGCGTGGCGGCAAGCAGTTAAGGTGAAAAAGAAAAAAACAAAGGTTATAACTAATTGGTCCAGTTCTCTTACTCTTGGCAGTGTGGGTTGGGAGTCGGAGAAGGTATTTTTGTCTTTTACCGGTAGTACCCGATTTCTCCTGCCTGCCATGGTGGTGCTACTCTCCAAAAATATTGAATTGGAAGTATTTGTTGACAGTGGGGCAGGGGTTAACCTTGTGGACTATCAGTTTGTTCAGAGTCATGGTTTCAAAACAAGCACATTAAACAAGGGGATATCTCTGTTTGCTATTGATTCCGCACCTCTCTCTCAAAAGTGTCTGACTTATATGGTGCATGATATTCATTTGAGGGTGGGTGATTCCCATGTTGAGTCAATTTCTTGTTTTGTACTGAAGGGTTTGCCGTCTACTCTAGTGCTAGGTTTACCATGGTTGACCAGACATAATCCTACCATAGATTGGCAAGCAAGACAGATCAATAATTGGAGTGATTTCTGTATAGACAACTGTCTCGGCGCGTCACTTTCTGTGGTATCCACTAAGATGTTACCCCCGTTTCTTTCTGATTTTTCTGACGTATTCTTTGAGAGTGGAAATCAGTAGTTACCCTCTCATCGAGAGTATGATTGTCCGGCCAACCTTTTTCCCGGAGCTAAATTGCCAAAGTCTCAGTTATATAATCTTTCTGAACCCGAAAGAGTAGCTATGCGAAAGTATATTACCGAAAGTTTGGCAAATGGACATATTACACCATCCAAGTCACCTGTGGCTGCCGGCTTCTTTTTTGTTAAAAAGAAGGATGGAACCCTTAGAACGTGTTTAGACTTCCGGGAGCTAAATCTTATCACTGTCCATGATCCTTATCCCCTTCCCTTGATCCCAAATTTATTCTATCAGATTGTCGGAGCCAAGGTGTTTTCCAAGTTGGATTTAAGAGGGGCTTATAATCTGATAAGGATCAGGGAAGAAGACGAATGGAAGACGGTCTTTAATAACCCTGATGGCCACTTTGAGAACTTGGTTATGCCCTTTGGGTTGACTAATGCTCCGGCAGTCTTTCAGCACTTTATCAATGACATTTTTCATCATTTGGTGGGGAGGTTTGTTGTTATATACCTAGATGACATACTAATTTACTCACCCGAATGTTGTAGAGGCCGGGAGTGAGTCGTACCCTGGGATGGCACAGGTGCTACCGACGCCAAGGATGGCAGGCACTACGTCGATCAGAGTTTTCGCCAGCACCTACATTAGTCGCTGTAAACCCCACTTCTCCTCCTCCACTTCCACCTCCAAATTATCCGCGTGCAGCACCAGTCAGTCATCAGTCGGTAGCTGGAAGCAGTGTAGCACTGCAGTGGGGAAGCGGCAACAGGCCCTGCTGAAGCTGATATGCTTAGGGGACAAACAGCACACCATCGCAGAGCTGTGGCAGGGGATAAGAGACCAGACTGAGCTGTGGCTCTCACCATTCAACCTACAACCAGTCATGGTTGTGTCTAATAATGGCCGTAACTTGGTTGCGACTTTGGAGCTTGGCAAGATCAGACACATCCCATGCCTAGCCCATGTGTTCAACCTTGTGGTTAAGCGGTTTCTCAAAACCTACCCCAATTTGCCTGAGCTACTGGTGAGGGTGCGCCGTGTGTGTGCAAATGTCTGCAAGTCATCGACAGCTTCAGCCAGTGTGTCAACTCTGCAGCAGCGCTTGAAATTGCCAGCTCACCAGCTGTTGTGCGACATAAGAACATGCTGGAACTCCACGTTCCACATGTTGGCCAGGCTTTGTGAGCAGCAGAGGGCAGTAGTGGAATACCAGCTGCAACATGGTATTCCAGTCAGCTTCCACTATTCACAAGCGAGGAGTGGGCACGGATGTCTGACCTCTGTGAGGTTTTAAGAAACTTTGAGGAATCAACACAGATGGTGAGTGTCGATAACGCTATTATCAGCGTAACCATCCCACTTCTGTGTCTACTCAAACGCTCGCTGCTCACAATTAAGGCAGACGCTCTGCATGTGGAAGAGGTGGAAATGGGGGAAGACATTACACAGGGTGATAGCCAGACCACCCTCAGTTCGTCTACTCAGCGCGAATTGGACGATGAAGAGGCGGAGCAGGAGACGGTTGCCTTCGCTACAGAGGGTACTACCCACGGAAGTTTAATTCCATCTGTTCAGCGTGGGTGGGCAGAAGAGGAGGAAGAGGATAAGGAGATTGAGAGTGATCCTCCTGATGACAACAGAAAAGTCTTGCCTGTTGGTACTCTAGCACACATTGCTGACTTCTTGGTACTCTGGCACACATGGCTGACATCATGTTAGGCTGCCTTTTCCGTGACCCGCACGTTATACGCATTTTAGACAACACGGATTACTGGTTGTTCACCCTTCTCGACCCCCACTACAAATAGAACTTCTCATCTCTCATTCCTCTGGTGGAGAGGACGAGCAAAACGGTGCAATACCAGAAGATCTTTGTTGAAAAATTGCTCCAAAAATTTCCATCTGACAACGCTGGCGGCAGAGTCCGTAGTTCTTTGGCCAACCAAGGAGGGGAGACAAGGGGAACACACAGCAGTTCAAACAGAGGCAGGGCAACACTCTCCAAAGCCTGGGACAGTTTCATGAAACCCCACCAGCACCCTCATCCTGATGCACGGCCTAGTGTCACAAGGAGGGCAAAGTTTTCGAAGATGGTAAAGGAGTACATAGCAGACCAGGTCAGTGTCCTCAATGATCCCTCAGTGCCTTACAACTACTGGGTGTCCAAGCTGGACACATGGCACAAACTGGCGCTCTACGCTTTGGAGGTGCTGGCCTGCCTGCCGCCAGCGGTTTTTGTCTGAGCGGGTATTTAGTGCTGCTGGTGGCAATTTTTACAGGGTCAGCTCACCAGCAGGCACTTACCTACAACCTTTTAGAGGGTCAGCTCACCAGCAGGCCCGCACCTAAAATCTTTTACAGGGTCAGCTCACCAGCAGGCCTGTACCTCAAATCTTTTATAGGGTCAGCTCACCTGAAGGCCCTCGCATATAATTTTTTACAGGGTCAGCTTACCAGCAAGCCTTCACCTACAATTTTTTATAGGGTCAGCTCACCAGCAGGCCTGCACCTAAAATCTTTTACAGGGTCAGCTCACCTGCAGGCCCAAACCTAAAATCTTTTACATGGTCAGCTCACCTGCAGTACCACACCTAATTATACCTAACAGGTAAATTGCACGCATGCTGTCTTGCTTGGATGTGGTAGCCATAGCTGTTTCTCAGGCTCCCTCTCCAGAATCGAACCATGATTCCCCTGTTACCCATGGTCACCATGGTTTCCGCTGAAAATAACATCGAAAGTTCATAGGGCAGGCATCCAAATGGATCGTCACTGTCACGGGGACGTGCAATCGGCCCCAGGTTATCTAGAGTCACCAAAGCGGCAGCTGGCCCTTGCCCATAATGTTTAAGATGGTCAGATCAGCAGGCTCTTGCTCCAATAGTTTTTGAGGGTCACCAGCAGGCCATTAATCATAATTTTTCAAGGGTGTGTAGGATGCCCTCCTTTATGTGTAATAAAGGGTGTATTGTAGTGCCTCTTCCTTGTAATTTTTGGCAGCACTTGAACTTTATATACAAATATACAAGAAAGAATGTTTCCTAACAATATTTCCTGAAACAGATTCTCCCCCTCGAACCTGAGTGGGCACTGCCTCCATCTGAAGAAGAAAAAGTTCAGTCTCCAGAGACAACAACGCTTCTTTAGCATATGAGAAGTGAGTCTACTTCAGGACGTGGTCACAACATGAAAAGTTGACGATGATTTATTTCTTAGAACTATATAATATTTAGGGTCAAACTACTAGAGGATCCTGCTGTGGGCCCTGGTTCTCACACAATAATTGGTCCCTCATAATCCAGGGCATCTAACCTTGAAACCAAACACCACAAAAAATTATTTTAAACATTATAGATTATATATTGAATGTACAGTGATAACAAAAATTACTTAGGGCTCATGCACACAGACTTTGTTTTAGTCCGCATCTGATCCGCATTTATTGCAGGTTGGATGCAGACCGATTTACTTCAATGGGCTGCAAAAGATGTGGACAGCACACGGGCACTGTGTGTCTATTCTGTTGCACCAGCAAAAAAAATAGAATGTGTCCTATTCTTGTCCAATTTACTGCCAAGGATAGGACAGTTCTATTATGGGCCACGCATTCCATTCCGCAAGATGTGGAATGCACATTGCCAGTATCTGTGTTTTGCAGATCCACAATGTGTGGACCGCAAAAATGGCTACAACCATGTGCATGAGCCCTTAAAGGGGTTGACCACTTTTTGGCTATTTGTGAGGAATGTATAGGTAATATAACAATATGTCACTTACTAATATAGTCTTTGCTGATATCCTGTGCTGTTTTCTACAATTCACAAACCATGCGTTCTTATTAAGCAAATCTTCTGTGCTGTCCACATAGACATTCTGTCCATAAGATGGTTGCTGATGGAGGGTCATGGAACAAGACACATCACTCATTCGCCTTCATTCACACTCCACCTGCACTAAACTCCCAACAGTGCAAGTGCAGATGGCAGGTGCATGTACATGTAGGGGATGTCACATGGAGGTGATCTGCCTGGTCAGGTGACCCTCCATCAGCAGCCATTTTATGGATAATATCTATATGAAGACAGCACAAAAGACTTGGCAAACAAGACATGAAATATAGAAAATGGTGCAGAATTTCCACAAAGGCTACACTAGTAAGTGCCATACAAACACATCGGTTAACAGTAGCCACAAAGTGGTTAACCCTTTTAAAAGTGAATGTGCATATGTTCTGAGGGGGTCCTTCTGAATCATCTCCTTTGGTGGGTCCAATGAACTATGGATAAAAAGACTGGGCACACCTAGGATATGAGGTCAATCACTTTAGTAAATATTTTAATTGTTAAAAACAAGGTATCAAACACGTAAAGTTACAGTAGAGTATGGACTATGATGTATAAAATTAAAATATAACTCTGTGTTGGTCAAGAGCATTAAACATCAATAGTTTGAACTGGGGTGTCCAAATAGCAGCAATAAGAAAGGAGAAAAAAGTGCATTAATGATAATGGAGGCAGTAATGATTTGACAACCTGTAAAGACTGATAATGATAAAGTCTATTGCTTCCGCAATATTGATGTATCCACCTAAGGATAGATAAGGAGACTATGTTGCTTTATAGCATACACAGTATTTGTGGATCCACCTGTGGAGAATAAATTAGTTTGTAGCATACACAGTCCGGAGTTAACCCTCGATGTATCCAGAGAGGGGGGGGGGGATTTAAAGTGCCGTCAATAGGATATTCGCTAGATGTAAATAACCCGTACTCTGTATAGTTGATGATCAATGGATATTTGCAATTTGCAAGCGAGCTGTCGACAGCGGATACACAACGTGTGCCTGACCCAGCGGCGTCCCGCTAGCGGTCAGGATTTTAGACTAAAATGCTGTACCGACTTTGGCTGGACTACTATACCGGCTTTACAAGTATGAAATGTCTTACCGGTAAGAAGGATCTCCGATCTTGTTTGCGGATGGTTTATTCTGTCCAGGAGAGGCTTGCTCAGGTTCGTCCTTTCAGTTTGGGAGGTATCGTCTTTGCAGCGCTTGATGTTTGCTCCACGTGGGTTAGCTTGTGCGAGCATAGACGCTGTGTTACCTTCACCTTTCGAGCTGGAGCTTCTCCCTTTTATTTCCGCAATATCCTCAGTTAGATCCAAAGATGTGGTGCACTCACATAGGTTCGGGGGTCTGACCAGACGCGTTTCGGGGTTGGGGTATTGTCATGGTCTTACCTTCTTGCTGTTCTCCTTCGTTTGACATGTGCTGGCGGCCATCTTGGTTTCTGGGTTTCTTGTAGCCTCCCACCCTGCGGCTTCTCCTTCCCACTGGGAGGAGCTGGATGCCCAGCTCATATATATAGGAGGTCTGTGGCTTCAGTTCCTTGCTTGGTCCTCCTGTGTTCACATGCTTCTAAGACTGCTGCTGCTTCTGGTTCCTGATCCTGGCCTCGTCTGACTACCCCGCTGGTTCCTGATCCTGGCTTCGTCTGACTACCCTGCTGGTTCCTGATCCAGGCTTCGTCTGACTACCCTTCTGGTTCCTGACCTCTGGCTACCCAAGACCCTGCTTTGTTTTAGCCATCCGTTTGGACTTTTGCTTACAGCTTGATTTTCAATAAAGCCTTCTATTTCCACTTATCTCTTGTTGTACGTCTGGTTCATGGTTCCTTGACATTAGGACCAAGCCATGAATTCTGACGGTACAGGGCCATCCTCGCTACCTACGCTGATTGCCAGACTTGATCAGCAGGATCACCTGTTGGGTCGGTTCGCTGTGGCGTTGCAAACCCTGCTTGAACGCACGGCTCATTTCGCTTCCGTTGCCGATGGGTCGGTTGTCGCTCCTGGGCCCGCTCCTAGTGCCGCTCCGGTTGTTGCGCCAGAGTCTACCCCGACACCTGTTGCTGCGCCTGCGGTGTCTCGGGGTATGACCGGTTCTGCCCCCCTTCCACAGCGCTTTGGGGGAGAGCCAACTCAGTGCCGAGGTTTCCTTAACCAGGTGGGCATTTATTTCGAGTTGCTGCCACATGCCTTTCCTACTGAGAGATTAAAGGTGGGCTTCTTGATCTCGCTGCTCTCGGACAAGGCCTTGGCCTGGGCCAGCCCTTTATGGGAGAACAACAATCCGGTGGTTGCCGAGTTTTCCGGTTTTGTTGCTTCTCTTCGGAAGGTATTCGATGTGCCGGCTCGTGCTGCCTCTGCTGCGAAGCTCCTTATGTCCATCAGACAGGGTTCACGATCCGTAGCTGAATACGCCATTGAGTTTCGTACCCTGGCAGCAGAGGTGGGCTGGAATAATGAGGCTCTGGTCGCTGCTTTCTCTCATGGTCTCTCGGATGCCTTGAAGGATGAGGTTGCAGCTAAGGACCTACCAGTGGAGCTCGAGTCTCTTATTTCTTTCCTGATTTTGATTGACACCAGACTCAGGGAGAGACCTTCCTTTAAGGAGAGCCTGCGGAGGTCTTCTAACAGATTGGCGCCTACGTTTGCTGTCCCACCCGTGCCTCCCTCTCCTCCCACGCCTCCTGGGGATGACTTGTCTGGGGGTGAACCCATGCAGCTGGGGTTTGCTCGCCTGTCCGAGGGGGAGAGGGTACTCCGGAGACGCGAGGGCCGATGCATGTACTGTGGTCTCGGTGGGCATTTTCGGTTGGCATGTCCGAACCGTCCGGGAAACGCTCGCACCTGAGATCCTGTCGGGGGCAGATCTTGGGTGGAGTCTCCTCGTCCCCGGTTTCCCGTGTTGACAAACCACTGATCACTGTTGTCCTCTCCTGGGTCGGGGGCTCGGTGACGACCCAGGCGTTGGTGGACTCTGGTGCTGGTGGTTTGTTCATTGATAGTGTGTTCGCTGCCGCCAATTCCATTCCTCTGCAGCCTCGAGGTTCCCCACTGGCTCTTGAGGCGATAGACGGCAGACCCCTTCTGCCGCCACACGTGACTCATGAGACCCTTCCAGTGGGGATAGCCATTAGTGCCGTTCACAGAGAGTCGGTCTGTCTCCAGGTGATTTCGTCTCCACACTACTCGGTGGTCTTGGGGTACCCCTGGCTCCAGAAGCATAATCCGACTTTCGATTGGAGATCGGCCGAGATCCTCTCGTGGTCACCGCAGTGTGGGGCTAGTTGCATCCATGGGCCTGTCAAGTTGCTGTGTACTTCCTCGGACTCTCTGTTGCCTCCTGAATACGAAGAGTACCGGGATGTATTCGATAAGGTGCGCGCGGTTGCCCTACCTCCGCACCGCCCATACGATTGTGCCATAGAGTTACAATCTGGTGCCGTTCCTCCTCGTGGCAAAGTCTATCCACTGTCGGTAGCGGAGAATGAGGCCATGGAGGAGTACGTGAGGGAGGCGCTTTCACGCGGACACATTCGCAAATCCTCGTCCCCGGCAGGGGCTGGATTTTTCTTTGTGAAAAAGAAGGGCGGTGAGTTGAGGCCTTGCATCGATTACAGGGGTCTCAATCGCATCACGATCAAGAACGCTTACCCGATACCCTTGATTTCCGAGCTGTTCGATCGCCTCAAAGGGGCCACGGTCTTTACCAAACTCGACCTGAGGGCGGCATATAACCTGGTAAGGATCAAGGCGGGCGATGAGTGGAAGACCGCGTTTAACACCAGGACCGGTCATTATGAATCCTTGGTTATGCCCTTTGGGTTGTGCAATGCGCCCGCAGTCTTCCAGGAATTCATCAACGATGTTTTCCGTGACCTGTTGCAGCAGTGTGTGGTGGTCTATTTGGATGACATCTTGGTATATTCTGAATCCATGGAGGCCCACATTATGGATGTCAGACGAGTGTTGCAACGGTTACGAGAGAACAGGCTGTTCGGTAAGCTTGAGAAATGCGAATTTCACCGATCCCAGGTAACCTTCTTAGGTTACATCATTTCCGCTGAGGGGTTCTCCATGGATCCTGAGAAGGTTTCGGCTGTCTTACAGTGGCCCCAGCCGAGTGGTCTCCGTGCCCTGCAGCGCTTTTTGGGCTTCGCCAATTATTATCGGAAGTTCATCAGGGACTTTTCTATGCTAGCCAAGCCTCTCACGGATCTGACCAGGAAGGGCAGTAATTTCCAGGTCTGGCCGCTCGAGGCCATCCGAGCTTTTGAGGCTCTAAAGTCCGCCTTTGTGTCGGCTCCGATTCTGTCGCATCCCAACCCTGGGTTGCCCTTTGTCCTCGAGGTGGACGCGTCTGAGACGGGAGTAGGCGCCCTTCTGTCTCAGCGTAGAACACCAGAGGGTCCTCTGCTCCCTTGTGGGTTTTACTCCCGGAAACTGTCTTCCGCGGAGTGCAACTATCAGATTGGTGACAGGGAGTTATTGGCCATCGTGCAGGCCCTTAAAGAATGGAGGCACTTGCTCGAGGGTTCGGTGGTTCCGGTTCTCATCCTGACGGACCACAAGAATCTGACCTACCTTTCTGAGGCCAAGAGATTGACACCACGTCAGGCCAGATGGGCTCTGTTCTTGTCACGTTTTAATTACGTGGTCTCCTACCTACCCGGTTCCAAGAACATCAGAGCGGATGCCTTATCACGGCAGTACTCCGAGCTGTCCGGGGAGGAGTCGATTCCGACTTCGGTCATACCTCCGAATCAGATCCTGGCCGCCATTCGCACCAGCCTGACCTCTCCCCTGGGTGAGCAGACTTTGGCGGCTCAATCTGGTGCTCCCTCTGGGAGACCCAACGGCAGATGTTTTGTGCCTGAGGAGTTGCGCACTCGGTTGTTGCGAACCTACCATAACTCCAAGGCCGCGGGGCATCCTGGAAAGAATCAGCTGTCCTGGGCTGTTTCACGTCTGTTCTGGTGGCCTTCTCTACGTTCCGACATCGCCGCATATGTAGCGGCATGCTCCGTTTGTGCCCAGAGTAAGTCCCCTCGGCACCTTCCGTTGGGCCTTTTGCAACCCATAGCCACCGGGGAGCGCCCATGGTCACACCTGGGGATGGATTTTATTGTGGACCTCCCTGCATCCCGAGGCCATACGGTCATTCTCATGATTGTGGATCGGTTTTCCAAAATGTGCCACTGTGTTCCTCTCAAGAAGTTACCCTCTGCACAAGAGTTGGCCACGATTTTCGCCAGGGAGGTCTTCCGGTTGCACGGTTTGCCCAAGGAGATTGTGTCGGATCGGGGGAGTCAGTTTGTGTCCAGGTTCTGGTGCGCCTTTTGCTCCCAGTTGGGGATTCATCTCTCTTTCTCCTCGGCCTACCACCCTCAGTCCAATGGGGCCGCAGAACGATCCAATCAGGCCTTGGAGCAATTCCTTCGTTGCTATGTCTCCGATCACCAAGACAATTGGGTTGACCTCCTGCCTTGGACTGAGTTTGCCAGGAACACGGCGGTGAACTCTTCCTCTGGGACGTCTCCCTTCATGGCCAATTATGGGTTCCAACCTGCCGTGTTACCGGAGGTATTCTCTCCCCAGGATATTCCGGCTGTGGAGGATCACCTTTCCGTCCTACGTGCTTCTTGGGTACAGATCCAGAGGTCCCTTGAGGTCTCTGCGCAGCGCCAGAGACTCCAGGCTGATCGCAGACGAGCGCCCGCTCCTTCCTACCAGGTCGGAGACCGTGTATGGTTGTCCACCCGCAACCTCAACCTTCGAGTGCCCACTCCCAAGCTGGCGCCTCGCTTTGTTGGTCCCTTCCGAGTGCTTCGCAGGGTAAACCCGGTAGCCTATGCCCTTGCGCTTCCTCCTGGCATGCGGATCTCCAACGTGTTTCATGTCTCCCTGTTGAAGCCATTGGTGTGTAATCGTTTCACTTCCTCGGTTCCTCGGCCCCGTCCGGTCCAAGTGGGCAATCGTGAGGAATATGAGGTGAGCAATATCCTGGACTCACGCCTGGTCCGCGGTCGGTTGCAGTTTTTGGTCAATTGGCGTGGTTATGGTCCAGAGGAGCGTTCCTGGGTTCCCTCCGCAGATGTCCATGCTCCTGCTTTGCTCCGAGCCTTCCACGCACGCTTCCCTCAGAAACCGTTCCTTACTCCGCGGAGGAGGGGCCCTTGAGGGGGAGGTACTGTCATGGTCTTACCTTCTTGCTGTTCTCCTTCGTTTGACATGTGCTGGCGGCCATCTTGGTTTCTGGGTTTCTTGTAGCCTCCCACCCTGCGGCTTCTCCTTCCCACTGGGAGGAGCTGGATGCCCAGCTCATATATATAGGAGGTCTGTGGCTTCAGTTCCTTGCTTGGTCCTCCTGTGTTCACATGCTTCTAAGACTGCTGCTGCTTCTGGTTCCTGATCCTGGCCTCGTCTGACTACCCCGCTGGTTCCTGATCCTGGCTTCGTCTGACTACCCTGCTGGTTCCTGATCCAGGCTTCGTCTGACTACCCTTCTGGTTCCTGACCTCTGGCTACGCAAGACCCTGCTTTGGTTTAGCCATCCGTTTGGACTTTTGCTTACAGCTTGATTTTCAATAAAGCCTTCTATTTCCACTTATCTCTTGTTGTACGTCTGGTTCATGGTTCCTTGACAGGTATCCCCTTCCTCAGTGGTCCAATGAACTTTAGTCCGATGCTGGTAACATTAACACTTACATAAATTTGTATAATTCAGAATTTTCAGTCCCCTTACCTTAATTCCCATCCCCTCCCCTTCCTTGTTTGAACTTGATGGACATATGTGTTTTCAATCTTACTAACTACAGTATGTAAGAACGTCAGCAAGCACAGAGGGGGATCCGGACAGCATAAGATGAGTGGCCTGGAATACATAAGCAAAGTATATTGCACAGTTTATTATTTTTCAGTTTTTCATCCACAGGTACAGTAGAGGTTTTTAAATACGAGAAAATCCCTATAAAGGGCATCTTCACTGAAAGGTATCTCTTAGTGGAAGTTTTAGGTTAGTAGATATCAGTGATGTTTTAATTTTTGGCGTTTTATCTGAAAATAAAATTAGAATTATACTTAAGATTACCTAAATAATCAATATCCCGGCTAAAGAAGAATGTCATGACGTCCGATTTATGTATTACCATACAAAATGTCAGTGCTCGCGGTTAAGCCAGATGGCACTGCAGTATAACATCTTAAATGCTGTCAAAAACAGAAAACAAACTTCTATAAAGGAAAAAAAGAAACATCAGATATAAAGACAAAGTCACAAATGACCACAGGGTCATGACTCAATCATGTTGTATAAACAAAATGCTCTCACTGAGGAAAGAACTAAAACCTGACTGCAGAGATCTGAATAATTTATTACTAAGGTTGAAGCTATTTTCAAACATTTAGGTTGGAATAAATTTGTCAATTTGAAGTCCAATGGAAATATGGGGATTTTACATCTACTGTGTAAAAATACGTCATAATTAACGCTGTTAGAAAACACAAATGGGAAAATGAAATACAGAAATGTTTTATATCTACAGTATGTAATGCAGTAAATGGTCACTTTGTGATCCTTTTTGCAATATGGTCCTAATGCACTTTAGTCTAATTTAAAGGGGTTCTACAGCTTTCTTGCTGACCTGTGGAGGGAAGATAGTCTGCTCTGTACTTACCTATCCGTCACGTCACCAGGTCCGCCATCTCTGCTGTGCTCATGTGACCACTGGGACTAAATGTGGTCTCTAATGCTCAGGTCCAGATAAAGCAATATTTTCCGCAAAGCCAGAAGAACCTCTTTAATGGAAATTTCTGAATAACCTTTTTTTATTTCATTTAAGATTACCTCAATTTATACACAAGATGTCATGTCCATTTTATTGTATACAGAACATGTCATCAATAATGTTTAACAGGTTATTGATGAATCAGACCAAAAGTAATAGACCCTGGCAGCAAGTAATTGGTTCTCAAGTCAGCTCTAAAAATATATTGTCTTCTGCAGTCAATTGGGGTCCATTGTTGTGTCAAAGCCTGGGCCCTATCAGAAGGTCCTGTGGTACTTTGGCGGATCAGTTCGACCTTGTCAGTGTACCAGTTTCTCTAGTTCTGGTGTATCACAATTGGAGCCATGTGAGACGTGCAAAATTAAGGTCCTTTTAAATTGTCTTTCGGAAAGTTTTTCAGGAAGAACCAAGCGTTCCAGATATTTGCCTGATAATCAGCAGAGATGAGGGCATTTACATGCAGCAATCACTTTCAAAATCTGTCGCTGGATAAAGGGGTGGCCTTCCCCTATAGGACTCTTTTGGAGAAGTTTGACGGCGGTTACAAAAACAAATGTTTATAATGTAGAGATGAGCAAACTGATTAAAAAAACTCTTATTCTAAAAATTTTGATATGTCAAAATAAGAATTTTGTGTTATTTCATTCAGGGGAATCAAGGAAAGGGATAAAAAGAGGCTTTTCCAGACAATCAGAGCAATTTCGATTCGGGTTGAATTTATTTTGAGTGTTTGTTACAATTATCAACTACTTTACAACTATTCAAATCTGAAATTCCTACACATTCACATAAAAATTTGACATGGGAATGTTACTAGTGTCATCACATTTCTCTGAGCACTAGGTTTCTTAAGATTTATTAGGTTTGCAATATAACTAGATTTTCAGGCCTGTAATTATTATACTGTATGTGCAGAGCTGCTATACTTATTTAGGCTGTATATCCAAAGATTACAATGTAGATTCATCACAATTTCACAAAGTGTCATGGCGGCCACAGTCACCAGAAACCCAGCAGGGTTTCTTGCGTGTCCCGGTAACTTGCAGGTCTCAACGTGACCCTATTCCCTTACATTAGTTGCGATCGCTGAACATGTGATGTATGTCGTAGTCAAATTAGCTATGTAGCCCTAGTCTTAGGCTACTTTCACATCTGTGTTTTTGCTGGATATGTCATGGATCAGCATAAACGCTTCAGCCATGATAAAACAACCGGCAGCATCCGTTATGAATGGATACGGTTGTATTATCTCTAAATTAGCCATGACGGAACCGTCACTAACACCATTGTAAGTTGATGGGCACCGGATCCGTTTTCTTTTTGTCTGAGAAGACCATTGACTTAAATTGTGAGTCATGCTGGATCCGTCTTGCTCCTCATCCCAGGACGCACAAAAAAAACGCTGCAGCGCTTTTGTGTGCGTTATGGGAATGCTATGAATCTGAACAGAATGCATTCTGGTGCACTCCGTTCCCTTCAGTCCAGTTTTGCCTTCATTGACAATGAATTTGGACAAAACTGAAGAGTTTTCCCCCGCTATTGAGATCCTATGACGGATCTCAATACCGGAAAGGGGAATGGAAGGTGTAAAAGTAGCCTTATCTGTATGCATCGGCTGTGATCAGTAAATATATCTCTCATTTAGCCTTCATGTTTCTTGGTTCTAAATTTGTAAAATAAATACTTTGTAGGTTAGATGCACAAATTCAATATTTTTTCTTAATAAGAGGACATGGATTTTTCTTTTTTCTTTTTAATTTGCAAGCTAACTAAATTATTCTCATTACAGGGGTTTAACTTCCCAATCTCGCATATGTTTTTCCGCACATTATGGCCGTGTTATGAATCCCAGCCAGTGTAGCGTATAAACCATAGAAACAAGACTTTATTAGCATCTCAGTGGTTGTTTCAAATAACGACAAAACAGTTGCTCATTATTGCTCATTAGATTCATATTAGATTCATTTGCTGTAGCAATACATCCTGTATCCATTCTCCACTGCAAAATAACTGATATGATATGACACCTGCGATATTTTAGTATTCATTAGATGTTAATAATACCAAAAGGAGTTCAGACTCTCGCACAAGGTACGTGGTTGTAAAATGCTTTCAGTTTGGTTTGTTTGTGCTCATTTTTCATTACAACGCAGTGAGAAATGCACTTTTAGAAAACACGCCGAAAAAAAAATATATATATACATTTTAATCAAGAAAGAATTGTTTTAACAATGGCACAATTGCCTTCATAAGACATCAGGGAAATTAACGTAGTATTTACAGATCCGTGTTCATCCTTGGAAAAAAGAAACAAAACAGAATTATGTTATCTTATATTACAATAACTTCATTACCCTTGATTGCCATTAAATTGGTAATGAAATGAAGAGAGAGAAAAAAAAAAACAATATGGGAATCGTACCTTATAATTTCCTAACATGTTTTGAAGACTGTATGGTGAATTTATCAATAATAATACTCATTTTTTTTCTTGAGTCTATCCACTGCCAACTCAATTTATAATGTATAACTAGTGCAGGAAGACTCAAGCTCAATCATGCTCACTGATGTAAAATGTATATCAATTATACATATCCACATGACATCTGTCATGCCCAATAATGTGGCGTGTTGTTGCTCAAACTGGTTTTGCACAAATTTAAATGCCTAAAATATTACTGCGTATTTTTTATAATTGCACAATAAAAAAAAAATGTAGAAAACATTCTAGAAGCAGTGACCTTATGCAGAAAAAAGAAAATCAAGCTTCGGAAATACATATGTTTCTCCATAAATTGTTTTAATATCTATAGGCTTAGCAGAGACAGTACAGGACTCGATAAAATAAAAATCATAATTTTCTCTTAGTTGACCCCTGCAGGACTTCAGGAGGCAAATTTTATTTTATTTTTGCCTCCTAAAGCTGTGATGCTGCTTTCTGAGATCTTTTGGGTGTAGGTTTAACATTATTTTTCAATACGTATAAAATAGCATTTAAATTGTATAATTTTGAATTCGCTCTAAACCGTCTCAATTACTTTTTATGTACATTTATTATACAAGATGCAGAAATTAAGATGATTTTCCAGTTTTGAAAAAAAATTATATTTGAATGTTACAAACAAATTATAGAACATGTATGTATTGTATATAGAATATACTGATATGTTTCAACTGTCCCCAAACAATTCAGGTATGCCCTCCATTTCTCTCTCTCTCTCTCTATATATATTTATATTTTACTGATGTAGCATTTCTGGAGAATCTTTTCATAAACTCTAAGTTGTGCCATTCCTCTGTTATTTCTTCTAAAACTATATATGAAAAAAATTGACAACGGATGCTATCCTTTCTCTTGCCAAAGTGGTGTGTCCCTATATAGTATGACACTAGCAGCACAAACTGGAGAATGTGAGGGTGTGCAGTCACACCCCCCCAACTGGTAACACCCAATAGGAATAAGAATAACAGAGGAAAGGGATGACACTCTATTCTTAGAAAAGATGCTGCAGAATTGTTATATAGTATGGTTGAAAAAAACATGTTCCAAGCAGGGCATGGGAGGGGAATATAGGGAAGGGTAGTGGGAAATTCTACATTTACACTGTCCTTGGTGTGGCCATGTCCTGAGGTAGACTATTCCACACAAATACTCGGTCTTTGAAGGGATTTTACAAGGAGCAGCTTATTTTTTATATGGGCCATTTATATAGGTGAATCATATCCCTCAGACGCCTCTTCTGAAGACTAAATAAATTTAAATATTTTAATGTTTCCTCCGTACTTCTTCCAGTTCCAAGGCATCCTTTCTATGATCTGGTGCCTTCTGTATGGTGTTCAATACGAATACTGTAGAAGTTCCATGTAAAAAGAGAGAAACCCTTTTTTTTTTTAAGTTGTTTCTCCCTGGAGTTTTGTGAAAAAACTGAGATTTCTCGTGGATTCATACACACAGATCTAATTTTTCAGTCTCCATTGACATCTGTTATAGAAAATGAACATCATCTGCATTTGATGGGGCATGCCAAAACATTTTGTACACAGACTGGGGTATGAAAACCACTGTTTAAAGATATGACATGGATGAATGTGTACCTCCATAGAATAACTGTATTACGGATCTGTGCCAAATGGTACTGGTATGAATCCACATTCTGGTTGTGTGCATAAGGCAAAGTTGTTTACAGGATTCAGAACATAAAGAAAGAAAACATAGAAAAAACATAGAAAACATAGAATGTGTCGGCAGATAAGAACCATTTGGCCCATCTAGTCTGCCCAATATACTGAATACTATGAATAGCCCATGGCCCTATCTTATATAAAGGATGGCCTTATGCCTATCCCAAAGCACTTTGGTATGGTTATAGAGCATGTACCCAAATACAATGCCCATTTCTCTGCCCACTGCCAACACTTTGGATACCATGTGATGAATGTTCAGGGGTCCCAGTCGCCATCCAGAGCTCCAGCAGATCGACCATTCAGGAGGCTCAATCAGCAAACCAATCAGGAGGAAGGTTAGTGTGGTCAGTCTGAGAGCTTGGCTTTACTGTATGTTTGAATCTACTCTGCTTTTTGGTTAGTGACAGATATTGTCTCTTCATTCTAGTGTACCTGTTAGTTTGGCTTCTGACACTCTGACCTAGCTTGTATTAGCATTCATCTGGATAAGCCCCTGTATTTCAGACCTGGATTTGATGCTGAAAGGGAGTCTGTAACCAAAAACAGTACATTTAATCCATATCTTACCCTGGGACCTTTTTGGTCCTACTCTATGTTATGGACAGTGGGTGTGGAACCACTGTGTCAACCAAAAGGTTTGACTCTGGGCCACAATCAAGGAATCAGGCAGATGTTGGTACACAAGCAGATGAACAAAGGGAGCACATCTTTGCAGGATCTTGAAAGCTAGTACATTCATTGGGGAAGGTGCCTTAAGTTCCCAGAGATAGCCAGCTATATACTGGGGAGGGATTAAGGTGTGTAGAATGGCCCTTTTAGAGCCAGAGAAAGCTCATTCGCTCCCTATAGACAGACTTGGAGGCTTGCCAGGAAGTGTAGGCCATGGCCTGCAGCAGACTAAAGAGAGGGGCACACAGAACTCCAGCGTCCATGCCCACTGCTGTCATGAAAGAGGAGAGCCAGCAGATCTGGACCACTGGGCGGCAGGAGCTGGGTAAGTGGAGCGCTATCCATGCCCGCCTGGAAGTGCTGGACGGCGCCGATATGGCAATCTACCTCTCCCTGTTATTTAAACTATATCCTGCCTCTCCCTATTCCTCTTACTTTTGCTCTCTGCTTTCATGATGTTTCCTCCATTTGACTTTTCTTCCCAACCTTTTAGTAAAAAAATAAATGGTCATGGTAGGTGCACAGATCCATCGTCCAAATCTCCAATACATCTTATATTTGTCGTATTTTTTCTGTGATTTATACACCCACATTTACTACTGCTACCTAACATTAAAATAGTGTAAAACAAGCAGTCTGAAAATATGCCAAATTTATCATAGTGGCTCATGCTGTATGGCAAATCTGGCACATCTTAAGACATTTGCTTATTTACACAGCTTATTTGTTCACTTAGCTTATCACAAATACTGTATGTGCACCAAAAGGTTGGTGCTTTTTTGCTGCATGGCACATTTTAAACCACACCCGCTTTACATGGCTAGACCCTGTTAAAAAAATGTTGAGTGTGTGGGAAACATCAGGTTTTTGGGCAATTTTTTTTTATAAATGTGTCTAAGAACAGATACGCCAAAATTATGTTACAAAAGTGCTGTACCTCCAATAGTATATCTGGGTCATCATCTTTTTTTCCTAACCCTTCTCGAGTGGTCATGTGCCGTTAAATAAAGAATAGAAAATAAAAAATTAAGTATAATACTGTACCCTCGGACACCATTTTTTTAATAAAAATTGCAAAAATGTGTGTAAAAATATGACAATAAGAATAAAAAAAAGTGCCAATATTTCACAAGAAAATGAGTAAAAAACTATATAAAGTTAGATGCAATGAGTATACAGTATTATAAAGCAATACATTTACTAACTGTATTATGCAATATTTGCTTTTGTCTGTTCTATAAGATGGGAATTATGAAGACAACCTTTATCTCTATTCTATGTGGCAAAGTGTTTTAATTAGATAAGAACTAGAGACTACAGGTGATGTCTTCTAGTATATTCTCCTGGGGAAAGAATGGACTGGAGGCCAGGATACTTCCTCGAACCAAAGTAAATCTGGGAAGCAATACCAATCTATTAATAGTGCATGGTCAGGACTGTCTCCCATTAGTATGCCATTAATGTAATGACCCTTGTACTACATTTAAAGATCATCATGATCAATTTTTATTCTGAGGTCAGACATATTGATTGTGCCATAAAATGAGTCACATTTAATATATCCCATCATGATAATTAGGTTTATACTGAAATGTAGCACTAACATGCGAATAATGAACATTATTGCGGCTGAGGTATATAAAATCCAAAGGGCATGTGTTCACTTGGTAAAAACAAGGTATAGGGCTAAAGTAATTATGTTATTATTGCTTAGGTGTAATGCTTGTAATGTGCTCTCTTTAACTGCATTTAGTACATTGTGACTCATTTATGGTCACAGGAAAGAGCATTACATTACAACAGTTAACAGACTAGTTATCCAGTCAAATCAATGGTGAAAGAGTGTTTGCGGAGAGGTTTTAAAGTTAATTTGTAGGACTCTTATTCGCCAACAACTCTCAACCCCCCCAAGCAAGAACAGATCTCACTTACCAAATGTTCATCCCTGTCTTGAAGGAAGTTCAGAGGAGTATATGCACATTAAAAGATTTTCACTGTGCAGTATGCATGTACAGTAACTTCAGACCTCAGGAACGTTGATTGATACCACTAACCAACTACATTACAATGAAACAAAGGTAAAGAACCACTAAAAATAAACCTTGCCACACAGGGTTCCAACTGGTCTTTACTTCTTGATCCCATCTTAACACACAGAAAATACTATTTTTATTGACCCTCCATGACGCATTGTGGGGTGATGAGGGGTTGCCCTGCCAGCCATGGGCCTAACAATCACTTACAAGGTTGCCATGTATGGATACCTATTAGACCCAGCCTTTAACAGGGCCTAATAGGAATTCTGTCAGTTTTACTGTAACTGATATAATACACTGCAATGCTGTTTTATTATTGAGTTTGCCCCATAATATTATAATGCAATACCCACATGGAGTACCTCCGGTATCATATTATAGAGCAGTAGGCACTGTATATGACACCATATTCCTCCTGTGAGGCAGTGCTCCTAAGAGACAATACCTCTATAATACGGCATGAAACAAACATGCTAATATGTCATGAGAGTAAAAAAAAACTCTGCATCCATATGAAATGTGAGGCAATGGAAGGTATAGTTGAGCCCTAATGATTTTTTTTTAGAGTAGCCATATGAATGAGGCCTAACACAAATGAAAACTGGTCACTTTGAAACAGTTACAAATTATTTTTTCAAACAATCTTATGATAATTTAATTTGCAATGTCCAATTCAAAATTGTACAGTGGGCAAAATAACACTGTATTAATCATAATAATAGAAATAATCATATTAATAAAACACGTTAAATGTTATAATTAAAGATGAGTAAATTTCTCAAAAATTTGATTCGGCCAGTTCGCCAAATTTTCCGAAAAGATTAGATCCAAATTTATTTGTGGCGAATCGCGTTAAAAAACAGCTATTTCCTGGTTACACAGAGCCTGTATAGTGGTGTAGAACACTGTGCCTTACAGTAACACGCATAGGGAGTCTGCTGTGGTAGTAAAACAATACTGTGAGTCAGCATGACACGCACAAGACAGGCATCGCTCTTCACTGATTTGGACAGTTACAGGGCAAAAACTGACCAAATAACTCAAGTGTGAACTCAGCCTGACAGGTCGATGTTAGCGCCAGGTACAAAGAACTGTGCAGAGCCCCAAGATCCTACTGTAGTGTGTAAGAGCGCACTCCTTTTACTCCGTCGTAAGCTGATTCCACATAGATGTCTACAGAACCTGTTGTATTAAACGCTTATACAAGTAGAGCCCCCCGACAGAGTGGAGAGGGTGTCAGCAGTAAGTTTGTGTTAAAGTCACTGATTATTTTGCCCTTCCTCTGATCCGTCAGAAAGGATCCATTGTGCGTCTCATTTTTCCTTCCTTCTGACAGATCTCAACCAGACCAAAAAGGCTAAATAGTGGCCCAGTGACACAGTGGGAAGGTCGCAGCAGCAGCAGCATGAGGAGAACACAGAGTGGCTCATTTACATAGTGTTGAGGAGGCAGCAGCATAAGGAAGCCACAAAGTGGCCCAGTGACATAGTGTTGAGTTAACAGCAGCATGAGGAGGCCACAGAGTGGCCCAGTGACATAGTGTTGAGTTAGCAGCAGCATGAGGAGGCCACAGAGTGGCCCAGTGACATAGTGTTGATTTAGCAGCAGCATGAGGAGACCACAGAGTGGCAAGGTGACATAGTGTGGAGGTGGTAGCAGCAGCATGAGGAGGCCACAGAGTGGCCCAGTTGCATAGTGTTGATTTAGCAGCAGCATGAGGAGACCACAGAGTGGCAAGGTGACATAGTGTGGAGGTGGTAGCAGCAGCATGAGGAGGCCACAGAGTGGCCCAGTGGCATAGTGTTGATTTATCAGCAGCATGAGTAGACCACAGACTGGCAAGGTGGCATAGTGTTTAGTTAGAAGCAGCATTAGGAGGCCACAGACTGGCAAGGTGACATAGTGTGGAGGTGGCAGCAGCAGAGTGAGGAGGCCACAGAGTGGCCCATTTACATAGTGTTGAGGTGGCAGCAGCATAAGGAAGCCACAGAGTGGTCCAGTGACATAGTGTTGAATTAACAGCAGCATGAGGAGACCACAGAGTGGCAAGGTGACATAGTGTGGAGGTGGCAGCAGGATGAAGAGGTCACAGACTGGCAAGGTGACAGTGTTGAGTTAGAAGCAGCATGAGGAGGCCACAGACTGGCAAGGAGACATAGTGTGGAGGTGGCAGCAGCAGCATGAGGAGACCTGAGTGGTGAGGTGGCAGCAGCATCAAGAGACCACAGAGTGACCCGGTGACAGAGTGGGGAGGTGGGTTGCAATAACAGTACCCGCTGACGATGGTGGATGTAAGAAGGAGCACTTGACATCAGATGTGTGGCATCAGGCAGGTGGCAGCTTCAGAATAGTAGCTGAGGCAGGTAGCCAGAAGAAGCCAGTCTCCTTTGTCAAGGTTTGGGTGAGGCAGCATGGATGATCTAATCTGATGCATCAGACATTGGTGGGTGGAAATCCTGGCTAATCCACGCCTGATTCATCTTGACAAAGGTCAGTCTCTCCACATTTTGGGTGAATGGGCGAGTTCTTCTTGGGGTAACTATGGCCCCCGCTGCACTAAACACCCGCTCTGATGCCACACTACTGGCCAGGCAGGACAGCTTTTCCAGGGCAAACTCTGCCAGCTGCGGCCACAAATCCAGTTTGGCTGCCCACTTGCCCAGTAGTCCAGTGGATCTTCAATGTGGGGTGGCAGGGTGCTGTCCAAGTATGCCACCACCTGCTGGTTCAGGTAATGCTCCAGGTCTAGCTGCTGCAACTGGTGAGTAGTTTCTTCACTAGGCAGGTTAAGAAAGCTGCTCATCATCGACTGTAGACTCAAGCTGCTGCTGATAAAACTGGTACTGCTCCCCCCCCAACACCCTGACACAGCAGCCATGGCAGTGGAATGAGAGCACAGAAGGCCTCCCCGGTCAGACCTGCGAGAGGATGAACAATGGCGCAGATAGGCAGCGGCCAACTGACTACATAGGATATCTCTATAGTAGTTCAGTTTGTCCTCCCTCTCAGCGGGTGTAAAAAAAGGCCCCTATTTTGGAGCGGTAGTGAAGGTTCAACAAGGTGGAGAGCCAGAAGTCATCCCTCTGCAGAATGGTGACAATTCGGCTGTCACTACCCAAGCAAGTGAGCATGCAGCGGGCCATTTGCACAAGTGACTCAGAGGGACTCCCTGCCTCCATCTCCACTGCATACTGCCAGGTGTGCCTGGGTCATCTGCCTTGTCTTCCTCATCTCCCTCTTGCTCCTCCGGCTGCTCCTGCTCCTCCTCTCCTGTCACCTGTGTAGAAAAACCACCCATTCCACTACACATTGCTTGTGCTCCAATGTCCTCCTCCTCCACCAGTTCAGCCCCCACAGGGCTCATGTGGCCGTGAGATGTAGGCTCCACTTCTCCAGTCCCCTGACCAGGCAGATTTACCAGCATCTGTTCCAGGATATGAAGCAGTGGATTGATGTTGTTCATCCCGTAGTCCTGGCGACTGACAAATAACGTGGTATCCTCATAGTGCCTGAGCAAACGGCATGTGTCACGCATGAGCTGCCAATGGCTGACATCGAACTTACACAGGGGAGTACTCCTGTACGCTTGGATCATCAAGAAATCATTTATGGCCTTTATCTGTTTCTTATAGTCGGTCCAACATATGGAGCGTGTAATGCCAACGGGTGAAAACGTCGCGTATCAGCCTATGTTGGGGGATGCCGTTCTGCCGCTGCAGCTCAAGGAGGGTTCGCTTGGCGGTGTACGAGAGGCTAAGTGCATGCTAAATTTCCTGAGCAATTTTAGGATGTCTTGCAGATGGGTGGAAAACTTCCGGAACCGCTTGACAACCAGATTGAACACGTGCGCCATGCAGGGCGCATGACTCAGCCCTCCTTGAGGTAGCGCTGACACCATGTTCTTCCTGTTATTGGTCACCATGGTTCCGATTTTCAGTTGCCGTGGAGAAACACTGTGCACTGTAAATTGTCCCTGCAGTAGAGGCTGAGAACCTGGTGGTGGATGAGGAGGCAGAGGTGGACATTGTGGCAGGACCAACGGCGTGAGAACATGGAGGCGGAAGTGGCGTCGCCTGGCCAAGTTGCTGGTTTGGCTGGGCAGGAACCATATTTACTCAGTGGGCGTAAAGGACATATATTGTCCTTTACCATAGTTACAGCTCCACACGTCGGTGCTGCCGCGCAGACACCGATAGGCTCAAGTACTGGCCCACCTTCTGTTCTACATATTTGTGCAGTGCTGGTACTGTCTTTTTGGCAAAGAAATTACGGTTTGCGACTCTCCACCTTGGCTGAAAGGTGCAGAGTCCACTACTTGGAAAGGGAGGGACTACAGCACCAGCAACTTAGCCAGGAGCACGTTCAGCTTCTGCACCGTTGGATGAGTGCACACATACTGTTGTCTCTTGGCAATCGCTTTGGTGATCGATTGCTGATGGAATTACTGACGAGGAGTAGGAGGGCGAGGAGCATCAGGACCCGCAGATGATGGTAAGGACAGACAGCTCCCTTCGACTGAGGTGGTGGAGCCTTGACTGCCTGAAATCGGGTGAGTGCCACTGGGCGATGCAGCGGTTGCTGAAGCAGGCTGGACCACCACATTGGAGCCACAGTTCTCACAGGCCACTTAATGGTGGTGCTGCATATGTTGATGCAGGGCCGTGGTGCCAACATTGGCACCCTGGCCACGCTTCACCTTCTGCCCACAGATTCGGCAAATGGCCATGTTCACCTCCGGCAGCTTATCAAAAAATTGCCACACTGCCGAGTAGGTGATTTTACCCCCAACACTCCGCACTGACTGACTGCTACTGCCGCCGTGAACCCCTGCACCACTACTTTCCAGGCAGGTAGGCTCCTGCAAAGCGGGTGGTCTACCCTGGGCACGTTTGGCTCCCGACCTCCCACTGTTGCCACCTTGCTGACTCCCAGCCACACTACCGAATTGCTGGCTCCGCCGATGCCTCACGTGCACGCTGCCACCGTCTTCTCCCAATGATGATGAAGCCCCTTTGTCACCCGGCTACCAATTGCATTTGGCTACATCATCATCAAGTACTGTCTACACATCACTGATGTCCTCCTTAACGGTCTCTGAGCCAGGAGACTGACCGCTCGCAACACCAGCTCCCACGCCACTCTCCTCATCACTACTTGCCCGCCTACCAGAGAAAGCGGCGGATGTCTCATCCAGATCTTGGCTGGGCAGTAGCTGCTGACTGTTCTCTAGTAGCTCGTCCTCGCTGTATAGTGGAGCTGAGCCCACAGCATATAATACTTATCTGGCTGAGAGAAGAGAAAGGACAGAGGCAGGTTGAGGACAGTTGAGGGCACAGGGCCTGCTCCTAGGCCATGCCAACTAAGGGCTGTGTCTGACAAACCCACTGACTCTTGGTTGGGGGTGTCTGATGTCACTTGGGACCAAGTGGATGACTGAGTCAACCATTCAAGAACCGCTGGGTTGCTGGTCAAGACACGACCGCTAGCTGACACTGGGAGCTCAGGCCTCTGGAAGTGACCCCTGCTGTCACACCCCCTTACTCTGCTGCGACCTATGCCAGAAACATTCAGGCCTCTGCCCCTCCCCTGTGCAGGTCCTGTCACTTCTCTGTCTGACATACTGTTAGATGAAATAAGTAAATAAAAAGGAAATAATACACCCCAAAAAAAGCTGTAATTTTGTCACTTCACCACACAATGGCAAATAAGCCCTTACTTTTTTCTACTTATACACGCCAAAAAAGGCTTTGGAATATATAACTGCACCGCTGAACGGCAAATAAGCCCTTATTTTTTCCACTAACACACGCCAAAAAAGGCTTTAAAACATATAACTGCATTGCTGAACGGCAAATAAGCCCCTTTTTTTTTCCACTTACACACGCCAAAAAAGGCTTTAGAACATATACAGTGGGATGCGAAAGTTTGGGCAACCTTGTTAATCGTCATGATTTTCCTGTATAAATCGTTGGTTGTTACGATAAAAAATGTCAGTTAAATATATCATATAGGAGACACACACAGTGATATTTGAGAAGTGAAATGAAGTTTATTGGATTTACAGAAAGTGTGCTATAATTGTTTAAACAAAATTAGTCAGGTGCATAAATGTGGGCACTGTTGTCATTTTATTGATTCCAAAACATTTAGAACTAATTATTGGAACTCAAATTGGCTTGGTAAGCTCAGTGACCCCTGACCTACATACACAGGTGAATCCAATTATGAGAAAGAGTATTTAAGGGGGTCAATTGTAAGTTTCCCTCCCTTTTAATTTTCTCTGAAGAGTAGCAACATGGGGGTCTCAAAACAACTCTCAAATGACCTGAAGACAAAGATTGTTCACTATCATGGTTTAGGGGAAGGATACAGAAAGCTGTCTCAGAGATTTCAGCTGTCTGTTTCCACAGTTAGGAACATATTGAGGAAATGGAAGACCACAGGCTCAGTTCAAGTTAAGGCTCGAAGTGGCAGACCAAGAAAAATCTCGGATAGACAGAAGCGACGAATGGTGAGAACAGTCAGAGTCAACCCACAGATCAGCATCAAAGACCTACAACATCATCTTGCTGCAGATGGAGTCACTGTGCATCATTCAACCATTCGGCGCACTTTACACAAGGAGATGCTGTATGCGAGAGTGATGCAGAGGAAGCCTTTTCTCCGCCCACAGCACAAAAAGTGCCGCTTGAGGTGGGCTAAAGCACATTTGGACAAGCCAGCTTCATTTTGGAATAAGGTGCTGTGGACTGATGAAACTAAAATTGAGTTATTTGGCCATAACAAGGGGCATTATGCATGGAGGAAAAAGAACACAGCATTCCAAGAAAAACACCTGCTACCTACAGTAAAATATGGTGGTGGTTCCATCATGCTGTGGGGCTGTGTGGTCAGTGCAGGGACTGGGAATCTTGTCAAAGTTGAGGGACGCATGGATTCCACTCAGTATCAGCAGATTCTGGAGACCAATGTCCAGGAATCAGTGACAAAGCTGAAGCTGCGCCGGGGCTGGATCTTTCAACAAGACAACGACCCTAAACACTGCTCAAAATCCACTAAAGGCATTTATGCAGAGGAACAAGTACAACGTTCTGGAATGGCCATCTCAGTCCCCAGACCTGAATATAATTGAAAATCTGTGGTGTGACTTAAAGAGAGCTGTTCCTGCTCGGAAGCCATCAAACCTGAATGAACTAAAGATGTTTTGTAAAGCGGAATGGTCCAAAATACCTTCAACCAGAATCCAGACTCTCATTGGAACCTACAGAAAGTGTTTAGAGGCTGTAATTTCTGCGAAAGGAGGATCTACTAAATATTGATTTCATTTCTTTTTTGTGGTGCCCAAATTTATGCACCTGCCTTATTTTGTTTAAACAATTATATCACACTTTCTGTTAATCCAATAAACTTCATTTCACTTCTCAAATATAACTGTGTGTGTCTCCTATATGATATATTTAACTGACATTTTTTATCGTCACAACCAACGATTTATGCAGGAAAATCACGACGATTAACAAGGTTGCCCAAACTTTCGCATCCCACTGTAACTGCACCGCTGAACAGCAAATAAGCCCTTATTTTTTTCCACTTATACACGTCAAAAAAGGCTTTAGAACATATAACTGCACCGCTGAACGGCAAATAATACTTTCTGTTTTCCACTAATACATGGCAAAAAAGGCAGTCATTTTCTGACTTCACCACACAACGGCTACAAAGCCCATTTTTTTTGCACTAATACACTCTAAAAAAAGGCTTTAGAACACATAACTGCACCGCTAAAAGGCTAATATGCCCTTTTTTCCACTAAAACACTCTAAAAAAGGCTTTAGAACATATAACTGCACCGCTGAACGGCAAATAAGCCCTTATTTTTTTCAACTTATACACTAAAAAATGCTTTAGAACATATAACTGCACCGCTAAATGGCTAATATGCCCTTTTTTCCACTAAGACACCCCAAAAAAGGCTTTAGAACATATAACTGCACTGCTGAACTGCAAATAAGCCCTTATTTTTTTTCACTTATACATTCCAAAAAAGGCTTTAGAACATATAACTGCACCGCACAACTGCTAATAAGCAATAGAAATATTTCTATCACACAGCACTTGCACCCCAATAACAAGAAAGGTTTGCTGGAATTACAGAGGTATAATCTATTGCAAACCTAAAAGCAGCAGTATAATGGCAATTTGGATCCCCAGTCAGTACAGGAAGGTGTAATGGGATTGCTCCTATTACCCAGGCTGTACACTCCCCTATTGGACCCTGTTCTCCTTTTATAGTGTGGAATAATTTCTCTCTATCCTTTCCCTACACTTCTAATGATCTTTCCCTGAACTTCTATTCAGCAAAATAAAAGTTTTCAAGTCTTTGCTACCACTTTCCCTAGATACTGCTAATGTCTCGCCCTGCACTAAGTACACTGGAAAATGGCTTAATCCAAGATGGCTGAGGCTATTTATAAAGCTGTGACATCACAGGGCTTTCAGGCTGCTCATTGGTTGCATGCATGGCATTGAGGGTGATCCCTCATTCCCAGAGTTCTTTGCTCCATGTCCTAACGTGCAGCAGCCACTTTAGAAAAAAATGCAATTCGTTATAACGAAGCGTCAGGAAATTCGGATTCGGTGCAAATCGAATTTTGCCTGAAATTCTGATTGAATTCCACTTTGATTCGCTCATTTCTAGTTATGATAATAAAACTTACACTTTTTATATTCCAGATATAGCAATATGGATATTTCGTATCATCATTGCCATCTATGTATAAAGACTTACTTCAAACCTGGAGATCAAATTATTTTTTGAAACGTTTAATTAACAAAACGCAAAGGAGAAAAAGTCAGCACGGAAACCTTAATCAGTCAGAAATTTGGCAAATGATGCCTCATGTCATCCATAACAAGTATCCATTACTCCTGGACATAGCACATTAACTGACTCATTAGGTATGGGAAACCATATGGACTTGGGCTTGGGTGGGTCGCTTTGATAATATGCTAAGGTGATCTGGCTAATTATTGCAATGATGTGAGCTCAATCATTGGGCCAGTCACACTAAACCGTGTCACAGCCTTTGAAAAGAGCGCCTGGTGCACCAGGATGATGACAGAGATGAGTGGCATGACCCCTTGTTTGTTGTGAAGCCATCGGTAATAAGGTAATTATGCAAAAAAGTTTAGTGGATTGATGAAGCGGATAGAATTCTCTGGTTCTTTCTTAAATATAAGAAGAAGGGGGGAAAAAAGCAAACAGATTTCTTGGATTTCGAACGTGACAACTTGCTGTTGATTTTGTTTATGCTGTGGAGGTATGTCAGCTGTGTAAATTTAGCAATGATATTTAAAGATATGTGCCAGACTGGAAAACATGTTAATAGAGGATGTGCTAAAATGTCAGTATTAAATACCACGAGAGTGCTACAGTGCTACAGTGTTGGTGAGTGCAAGTTGCTCATATGCTGCGGAAAATGTAACATCCCTGTTGGGTGAGGTAACATAATCATAAAATCCTTTAATTATTTCAGAAGCTGCTTCAAACTTTGGGAATTTAAAGTTTAGGCACTTCTGGATTAGAGCTTCGCTGTTGATCAAGGTTATAAGTTTTTATGTATATTATCACCTTTACAAATAGTTTTCTTTTGCATGTATTTTTAAAGTTTTTCTAGCTTTTTTAATCATTTTTAAGTGAATACGTAGGACAAACATCTTTTTTTAACACCCATAGAGATTCCTATGGTTAAAACATCAGAAAATAACATTATACTAGAGCAGTGATGGCTAGTGGTGCAGCTGTGGTAAAACTACGACTCCCAGCATGCTATATTCATTTCTATGGAGTTCTGAGAACAGCAATTGCAAGTGTACATCTTGGGAGTTGTAGTTTTACCACAGCAGGAGTGCCGGAGGTTAGCCATCACAGTATTGGGCATGCTGCTTTTTGATAAAAAGGTCAAAAACAATAAAAATGCACAAAGGCAATAGACCCCAACTTTGTATTGAATTTCATAATTCTATATAGATGGAAAAGTAACATCTGGCCATATAATTTTTTTTTTGAAAAAACACTGTTAAAAAAAAAAAACTAAAGCACACAGTAGTGCTCCCTGGTACAGTGCTACTGTACAGGAGCTGTATGTACAGAGGTATTCACTTCTAGGAGCAATGCTTCTAGGTAAGGTTACATTAATACACTACATACGGTATATTGTAATGTAGAAGGCGTCACAATTTTTTTGTCATATTCTTATAATGCTCCCATGCATCTCTATAGGAGCTGCATTACGGGTGCAGGCCATAGTCCGAGTAGACACTAGCTCCCACTCTAGAGAGGGATCATATGGCTAGACGCAGCTGCACGCTGATCTCCGGGGGGGTGAACTGATTGCCTGTGTTCGGAGAAAGGGTTGCCTTGTCAGCCATGCTGAACTAATTCTCCAATTTTCCTACATCTATAACGTGTGGTATATGTATATGTAATGTCGGGTTAACTTTGTAGTTATAACATATTTTATATTCATGGTCGTCATATTATGTCCATAATGGCCAATGGTATTATACAAAACCTTATTTTCATGCTGCATGCTGCAGAAATCAATATGCACCTATTTGCTTGCTTGCTGTGGAATTTAAAGGCTATGTACACCTTTGGGGACATTTTTTTGCTTTGTACTCATTTAGAGGTAAAAATATTTTTTAAATGGGTCTATAAGACAGAGCCTGTTTAATGGATTATGCTTTTCATTGTGCAACAACCGCCATGTGTAGACCCAGTCCACATGTGCCTCCTTATTCATGAAATTTTGTCTTGTATTTCACATGCGGTGTTAGTGTCGCTAAAAGTGCAGTTTGAACGTATGCCGCATTTACAGACTCCAACTAAGCAGGCAATGATTAGGAAGGAACTGTTTTGTCTACTTGTCAGAGGAAGTGAGAGCTGCATTTACATTTAGCAATCAGTTCCTCTGTATGGGGAGAAGGGATCGCTACTGCAATAGCTTGTTCCCCATATAGATTCATTGTTTTTGAACAACAGATCACAGCAAGATCTGCTGCCCAAAAAGGATGATTTGGGTGCTCGCATAAACAGTTTGCTTGTTTATCGGGTGATCAGCGGCACCTTTACAAAGGGCAATTATTGTGAACGAGTGTTCATACAAATGTTCATTCCCAATGATCTGCTCAATAACAGTCCTGGGTAAAGGGACCTTTTAGCTGTATGCTCTGCTTGTGAGAAATATGTGGGCTCAAGTGGCCTCATGATACCTAGTGCTAACGTCTTCTGAATTGTCTGAGAACATATTGAAAAAGGGGAGACCTCCCGTGAGAGCGTCCTGACCCCTAATACACTTCACTGACCTCTGATATTAGATCCAAACACCAGCTGAGAAAGTGAGAATGTGACCAACTCCACCTACGGTGTGTATTTCAGACTTTCTTATGATGGCACAAGTTGCTTCTCATAGGATCTGTGAGAAAAATATTGTTGTATATTACAGAGGTAAAAGGAAGAACAAATCACAGCCAGCTTCATAGCAGACCAGGTCACAGAGGAAAGTAGAGCTCAAACTAAGGGATCATGCAAACGAATGTGTGTCGCCGGGCCCATGCTGCGGACTGCAAATCGTTGTCTGCAATGCACGGGCACCGACCGTAAGTCTGCCGCATGCGGCTAGTGGACCTATTTATTCGAATGACGTCCACAATCTGAATCAGACGATCCGCACCGCAAAAAAAAAGAAGTGCATGCATCACTTTTTTACTGTGCGGAGGCATGGGCAGAAACCCCATGGAAGCACTCCAAATGAATGGGTCCGCATTCGTGAAGCGGGGTGCACACGGCTGATGCCCATGTATAGGGGCCATGTGCAAACAGAAGGAAAAAAGTTAATTCCAGCCTCTGCATAAAAAAGTACAGGCTTTAGTTATTAAATGCATCAGAGAAGGTGCATTATTTGTGTACCATGTGATGTCACATTTGGATTTTATGAATATTTTTCAATAAAGGATCCAGTGCTTATTTATCCGGAAGCTGCAATGAACTTTTTCCTTCTGTCTGCATATTACAAATGTATTCTTATTTTGAAAGGGAACGTAGACATGTATGGATTCAAAATCTTTTGCCCATAACAAATAATCAGAATCTACATTTTATTTTACAGTTTAGTAAAGTGCAGTTTAATAAGCTGATCTCTGTGGACAACAAGGCCCATTGTGTCTACAGAATCTGATTTCAATTTTGACCATCTCTGATAGAATAAAATGAGGCAGCAACATCTGCTAATTAGCAAAAAGGTCACTAATGTCCTTAGGAAGCCAGACTGAGGTTGAGGATTTTATCTGCAGGACTGGTTATATGCCATCTGATAACAATACAAATACTTTCGCTTTGATTACGGCATACATTCGCTGTAGCATTGTTTCGATAAGCTTCTGCAATGTCACAAGATGTATTTCCATCCGATGTTGCATACATTTTTCACCAAGATCTTGCATTGATGATGGTAGAGTCTGACTGCTGCGTAAAGCCTTCTCCAGCACATTCCAAAGATTCTCAATGGGGTTAAGGTCTGCTGTGGCCAATCCATGTGTGAAAATGATGTCTCATGCTCCCTGAACCACTCTTTCACAATTTGAGCCCGATGAATCGTGGAATATGCCCATGCCATCAGGGAAATAAAAAAACAATGATGGAATAACTTGGTCATTCAGTATGTTCAGGTAGTCAGCTGACTTCATTCTTGGAGCACATACTGTTGCTGAACCTAGACCTGACCAACTGCAGCAACCCAAGATCATAGCACTGCCCCCACAGGCTTGTACAGTGGGCACTAGGCATGATAGGTGCATCACTTCATCTGCCTCTCTTCTTACCCTGATGCGCCCATCACTCTGGAACAGGGTAAATCTGGACTCATCAGACCACATGACCTTCCATTGCTCCAGAGTCCAATCTCTATGCTCCCTAGCAAATTGAAGCCCTTTTTTCTGGTTTGCCTCACTGATTAGTGCTTTTCTTACGGCTACACAGCTGTTCAGTCCCAATCCCCTGAGTTCCCTTCGCATTGTGCATGTGTGGAAATGCTCTTACTTTCACTATTAAACATAGCCCTGAGTTCTACTGTTGTTTTTCTTCGATTTTATTTTTGCCAAACGTTTAAGTGATCGCCGATCACGATCATTCAGGATTTTTTTCCCGCCACATTTCTTCCTCGAATACGAATGCTCCCCACTATCCTTCCAGTTTTTAATAATGCGTTGGACAGTTCTTAACCCAATGTTAGTAGTTTCTGCAATCTCCTTAGATGTTTTCTCTGCTTGATGCATGCCAATGATTAGACCCTTCTCAAACAGACTAACATCTTTTCCACGACCACGAGATGTGTCTTTCGACATGGTTGTTTAAGAAATGAGAAGCAACTCGTTACACCAGTTGGGGTTAAATAACTTATTTCCAGCTGAAAGATAATCGCCCATGCAGTAATTATCCAATAGGAGGCTCATAGCTATTTGCTTAGTTAAATCCAGGTGGAGATTTTTTTTTAGGGACAGGCAGTGTAATAGATGCTGTCTGGGTGATGGAGGCTCATCTATGCAGATCAGTAGGAAAGAAGATGAAATCCACAATGGTATCACTGAGATGAGTTTGTGTTCGTCTGTATTACACCAATAGATGATCTGGTCAATTTCTGCCAAATCAGAAGTTGGTGTGTATAACAAAAGATCTGTGTGTGTAAACGGCCTTCTGACCAATGATTGGTCTGAAAATCAGTCAGATAATCTGTTGGTGTAATATAGCCTTTACTCACTTTCGGTATTGCATCATGGAGTCATAACATCACTATCGCTTACTCAGTAGGATGGACATTATCCACACTAAGGTGGATAATAGAAGGAAGGCCCCTTGAAGGCCCATACACATTCCTATAGGGCTGCCCCAGATTGTAGCTGTTGCCTGTTCTATTTTGGTCCCCCACGTATAAATACAGCATCCACATAATACCCATAAAAATACCCACACATCACCTATTCAGCATCTATACAGTATGCATACAGTACCCACGTAGCGTTTACTCAGTTAGAGATGGCCTTGTGTTTTTTCCGGCGGTTGTTTCACTGCGAACTTTTCTTGTTCGAGATTCGCTGAACATGCGAACATATGGCGATGTTCGCATGTGACATATTCTTTTGCATTGCGCCGAACTTTGACCATGACACATCCGTCAGGTTAGACAGGACAGCCAATTGAGACATTTCAGCACATGGACACCCCCCACCCTATAACAGAACCCGATATGGCAGCCATTTTACATTCTGTGTTTTGCCAGTGTAGGGAGAGGTTGCTTTGTGGAGCAGGGATAGACTGTTAGGGACACACAACGCTAGCTAATAGGGCCACAAAAGTTATTTTAATGACTGGTATAGGTGTGCTATCGATAGGTGTGATATACTGAGGGGTGTGATATACTTATAATATACTTTATAACATAGAAAGTATATTATAGTGCATTTGTATTGTGCAGCAGTTGTGTGCGGTTCTGCTGCGATAACGCAGCTATATAGAGGGACAAACGCTATTGTAATAACTAATTGGATCTGGTGTGATGTACCTGTCGCCATAGAAAAAAACTGACTGAGGGGTCTGATATACCTATAATATACTTTCTAACATAGAAAGTATATTATAGTGCATTTGTATTGTGCAGCAGTTGTGTGCGGTTCTGCTGTGATAACGCAGGTATATCGAGGGACAAACATTATTGGAACAGATATTTGCAACGGTTGTGATATACCTGTTGCTTCCACCCAATATTGATTGAAGCCTGCGATACACCGGCTTCCACAGAATACTGATTGAGGGGTGCGACATACCTGCTTCCACCAAATTTTGATTCAGGGGCTCTATATACCTGTTTCCACAAAATACTGATTGAGGGGTGCGATATACCTGCTTCTACAAAATACTGTTTAAGGGGTTCTATATACCTGCCTCCAAAAAATACTGATTGAGGGGTGTGATATACCTGCTTCCACAAAATACTGATTTAGGGGTTTGATATACCTGCTTCCACAAAATACAGATTGAGGGATGCGATATAACTGCTTCCACCAAATATTGATTCAGGTGTTCTATATACCTGTTTCCACAAAATAATGATTGAGGGGTGCGATATACCTGCTTCCACAAAAAACTGATTGAGGGGTGTGATATACCTGCTTCCACAAAAAACTGATTAAGGGGTTTGATATACCTGCTTCCACCAAATATTGATTGAGGCCTGCGATACACCGGCTTCCACAAAATACTGATTGATATACCTCCTTCCACAAATACTGCTCTTCTCTAGGGACTTTGGCACAGGGTCATTTTGAAAATGACAGGCAGAGGAAGAGGCAGGCCATTCCGCAGTGGTGGCAGGGGTCGGGCAGGTGCACCAGGCCGGAGCCTAAATGGGAAATTGGAGAAGGGGCGTGTGATTACGTCAAAGGATGCACCGGAATTGGTTGAGTGGCTCACTCATATTTCCGCTTCTGCACCCTCCTCACTTTCTGCTGTGTGCACCCCCAAAGACACCACCACTACCACTATAGCCCCTCCACTCGAGTCAGAGGAATTATTTTCCCATCCATTTCCAGACCTTACCGATGCGCAGCCATTCTAGGCATTGGATGAGGAAGAGGAGGTAGCAACAGCCTCCACCCAGCGGTCTGACGACAGTACCCAGATCAGCCAAGGAGGGTGGTCCCCGCTGTTGCTGCCTTCTCCGATATCTCTAATGTCCGTGGTGGTGAAGGTGACGATGATGACGTGTCAATGGATATCACGTGGGTGCCCACAAAAGAGGAAGAGGAGGGGAGTTCAGAGGGAGAGACAGAGCAGCAGATAGGGAGGAGAAGGAGAAAAAGCAGGCAGAACTCAGGAGGCAAAAAGCAGACTGCAAATGTATCTGGAGCGAGCCATCCACCATGCACGTCTTGCGCTCCCAGGATGCCGGCACATGGCTCCACAGTGTGGGATATTTTTAACATGTCAGCTACTGTCATGGAAGGTGAGGAAAGGGAAGCAAACCAAACACAATAAAATTAAACAAAACAGCAGGCTACGCCCCACAGCTAGGGAACAGGGAAAGGTCACCTCCTGACAATCCCTGAGCCTTTCCCTGACTGCTACCAACATGAACAAATCTCGATGGTAGAGGTGTTCATGCACGCAAACCTAGGCCCTGCTGCAACTGACACAAACCCTCAGCTAGGGAACAGGCGAAAAGACAACCAGCTCCTTCCACAAGACGAAGGATCTCACATCTACCTAATGCCTAGCCAATACAAACAACAGAAGGGAAGGAAGGAGGACTTAACTGAAGACAAACTGGAAGCAAAAGATCCACCAAACACCAGCAGAGAACTCCAGGAGAACCTATACACCGCAAGGGCTATAGTGAGAGGCAGGTATAAATAGCATCACTAACAAATGAGCAGAACCTCTGAGGGGGTGGGATCCTGCCCAAAGCCACAACAAAGCAATCTGTCAGATAGATTCACGTGCAGCAAGTCTGATAGATCTTCTCAGAACACTCGCAGGGCATGACAGCTGCTGACAATAGTGTTGCCATCTGCAGCCTAGGCTGTTAACGCATAAGTCGTGGTAGGCTCAACACTTACCTAGGGACGACCGCCTTAAGAAGGCACCTGACTTCCCATCACCGAGCTCAGTGGAAGCTATACCATTAGAACCCACAAAGCCACACTCCTGGTGCTCCACGTCCTGCCTCTTCTCCTCTCTCCTCCCATTTGTCCTCCACCTTCTACCGTGCCATTGTCGCGTTCATCTGGCAAAAGGCAGGCTACTGTGGACCAAATGTTCGAGCGTAAACAGTTGATGATGCAGAATAACCCTCTTGGCCAATAGCTGACTGCTAGCTTGTCGGAACTGCTAGCCCACCAACTACTGCCATATAAACTGGTGGACTTGGAGGCCTTTAGAAAATTTTTGGCTATTGGCACACCGCAATGGAAGGTCCGCGGAGGGAAATATTTCTCCCAGAAGGGCATCCCAGACGTATATAGCCACGTTCAGCAGCAATTGAATATATCTCTGGCACACAGTGTCGGTGCCAAAATATATCTGACCAAAGACACATGGTCTAGCAAACGCAGGCAGGGAAGGTACATAACTTTTACTGCCCACTGAATGAACCTTCTGACGGCCGTCAAGCATGTAACCCGTGGCACCCGTGTGGATTTGGGGTTACCACCACGGATTGCATGCAGGCCTGCCTCTTCTTCTCCTCCTCCTACTTCATCCTACGTCTCCTCCTCGGCTGACTCCTCCATTTCCACTGCTACCGCCTCTTCCGCTGCACCCCCCCAAGCTCCCCAGAACCTATTCGACATGCCAGGTGAGACGTTGCCATGCTGCGGCTGTTGTGCCTGGAAACCAAGAGCCACACCGTTCCTGCACTACTTTCAGCTCTGCGGTCACAGGCCGATCAGTTGCTAAACCCGCTCAATTTGACAGTTGGTAAAGTGGTGTGCGACAACAGTGGCAATCTGCTGAGCGCACTGAAAAA
Source organism: Bufo gargarizans (assembly GCF_014858855.1). NCBI lineage: Eukaryota > Metazoa > Chordata > Amphibia > Anura > Bufonidae > Bufo > Bufo gargarizans. The sequence continues at coordinate 446,340,977 of NC_058083.1, forward strand.
GGGCAAAATGGCACACGTGCTGTGCATGGCACACTTTCTGAACTTAGTTGTGCAGCGATTCGTTGCCAAATACCCCGGGGTCCAGGTTGTCTTGCGGCAGGCCAGGAAAATCTCTGGCCATTTTAGAAGATCTTACACGGCCATGGCTGCCCGTCAGATGTCTGATTTGTGACAGCCCGACGTGCTGGAACTTCACCTTGTATATGCTTGATAAGCTGCTCCAGTAGCAACGTGCCGTTAACAACTAACTGTACGAACTCTGCAGCAGGACAGGTTTTGGGGAGCTTGGTTTCTTTTCACCGCGCTAGTGGCTGCTCATTCGTGACGCATGCAGACTTCTGCGGCCATTTGATGAGATCACCAAACTGGTCAGTCGCAGCCAGGTCACCATCAGTGCCTTCTTTCTGGAGCGTGTATTGCATCGTGTCATTGATCAAGCCGTCGAGGAACAGGAGCTGGAAGATGAGAAAGTCACAATGCTGAACAAATTCCCAGGAGGGGCTACTCCATCTGAGACAAGTCAGCAGGAGTCTGAAGAGGAGTCAGAGGATGGTGGCTGGGGGGAGGAGAAGAAGCAAGAAGCACAGGCTTTAAACTTTTCGGTGATCCCTGGTGTTGTCAGTGGCTGGGGGGAGGAGACCAAGGACAACATTCTCCTGGGCGATTAGCAGGAGCCAGGGTGCTTCACAGCTTCCAATTTAGTGCAAATAGGGGCCTTCATGCTCCAGTGTTTGAAGAGGGACCCCCGTATAAAAAGCCTAAACTGCAAGGACCAGTACTGGGTGGCAACGTACTTAGATTCCCGGTACAAACACAAAATGGCGGACATGTTACCAGCATCAAAGAGGACTGTCAGAATGCAGCATTTCCAGGCCTTGCTGCGAGAGATGCTGTATTCTGCTGTTGCGGGTGCTACCAGAGTAATTTCCACCCAGAGCGAAACAGCAAGTAGAGGGCGGTTTGAAGATGTGTTGGTCACTTCGGATATCAGATAATTTTTGCAGCCAACCCATCGAAAACCGCCCACTAGATCCAGCCTCAGGGAACTCCTAGACCGACAGATGTCTGACTACATTGGGTTAACAGCCGATGTGGACGCTCTGAAAAGCAAGGAACCCCTGGACTACACAATTTGCCATGGAACTCTTGGCTTATGAATATACACCGGCATAAAAGGCATTTTCTGTCAGGTGAATGCCTAATTTTTGCGGCCTGTACTGGCCTACAGTAAAATTGTTATCCACTGACTGTCTAATATACCTCCAGCCACATAATCAATTGTTCTTTTCTGTCAGGTGAATGCCTAATTTTTGGGGCCTGTACTCCACTGGCCTACAGTAAAATTGTTATTTAGTGACCGCCTAATGTACCTCTAGCCACATAATCACTTCTTCTTTTCTGTCAGGTGAATGCCTAATTTTTGGGGCCTGTACTCCACTGGCCTACAGTAAAACATCCCGGCCGATGTTCGTCCATCACTATACCCAGTACACAAAGCACCTATTCAGCATCTATACAGTATGCACACAGTACCCACGTTGCGTATATACAGTACACACATCACCTATTCAAAAAGAGAAGACTTCCCAGATCTTATTGTATTTACTAGCCGTAGTAGATTTCCTACTACCCAAAAGACCTCGACCTAACCATATCCCCCTTTCAGTCTCCACGCTGCCAGGTGCAAGATTTTTGGTTTGGGATGTAGAATCGGGCCCTGATACAATAGATCCTCCCGAGGAGGCAGAATCCGGGGGGGGGCGGGGCTATCGCTAAGTCTAGCAGGTTGGAGTACCAGGATCTTTTCGGCCATACTGGGGCAATCAGGGTAATTATAGCTTTTTCCCTCTGGACTTTCTTTAGGACTTGCGGAATTAGGGAAAAAGGACGGAAGGCATAACCTTCCTCCTGTGACCAATCCTGCGCCAATCCGTCTAGGGCTGTTGGATTGTCCGAACGGTTCAGGGAGAAGAATCTCTCTACTTTTTTGTTCTTCCCGGAGGCAAAGAGGTCTACCGTGGGGAGGCCAAATTTTTGAGCTAACTGGGAGAATACCTCTGGGTTTAGACACCAATCTCCCTGTTTTAGCTGGACGCGGCTCAGAAAATCGGCCACTATGTTCTCCTTCCCTTTAATGTGGACTACAGGGACAGATGTTTCTGTTCTGCCTGCTGACAAAGTTTTGCCAGAGAGGGTACACTTGTTCCCCCTTGATGATTGACATATGCGACTGTCGTTGAGTTGTCCGAGTATAGGATTATTTTCTTGTGGGATATGCCCGGAACTACTGATTTTAACGCCATTTCCACTGCTTTTAGCTCTTTGAAGTTTGAGGTGGCTTTCCTAGTGTTCAAATCCCACCTCCCCTGCCAGGCTTTTGTTCTTGGAGTGAGCCCCCCACCCCCACGGGCTGACATCCATAGTTATCAGTATCGGATCCTGAAAAGACCAGGGTACCCCTGCTGAAAGATTCTCTGGCACCGTCCACCAAAGGAGGAGAGACATCCTTGCTTCCGAGGATAAATGGAAAGTCCGATCTAATGACTGTTTGCAACCTTCCCATTGTTGAAGGATGCAGGACTGTAGTTTCCTCATATGGGCCTACGCATATGGGACCGCCGGAATTGTTGTGTCAGGTGGCCCAGTACTGCCATTGCCTTTCTGAAAGAGCAGAGGTAAGACCTGAAGAGATCCCAAACGTGTTCCCTGACGGAAATGATCTTGGTAGATGGAAGGAACGTTTTTTCTACCCGGGAATCTAAGAGGATGCCTAAAAACACACAGGTCTGAGATGGTGACAGGCAAGACTTTTCCCAATTTATTTTCCAGCCCAGGTTCTTTAACAGGGAGCAGGAAACACTGATGTTTTGGTTTAATTTTTCTTTTGTTTGGGAAATAAACAGGAAATCGTCTAGATATGGCAGTAACGACACCCCTGACAATCTTAGAAAGGAAGCCACCTCCGCAATCACTTTCGTAAAGATTCTGGGGGCTTGCGAAACCTGAACCTAGACCGTCATTCTTAAAAACTTTTGGGAGGATGCATGAATTGGTACATGGTAATATGTGTCCTCTAAGTCCAGAGTCGCCATCCAGTAATCTCTTGATAGGAGTTCTATGGTTGATCTTATGGTCTCCATACGAAACTTCTTGTATTTGAGAAACTTGTTTAGTTTCTTTAAGTTTAGGATTACTCGGAAGGGGCCATTGGGTTTTCTCACTAAAAAAAGAGGAGAGTAAAATCCCTTGCCCTTCTCTGCCTGTGGAACCGGGACTACCACCCCCTTGCGCAGAAGAAATAAGATCTCTGACTCCAAGGCCTGTCTTTTGATCTGGTCTTTGGGTCAGTCTGTTTGAACAAATGAATCCCGGGGAAGGGTCAGAAATTCCAGCCGGAAACCTTCTCCAATCCCCCCAGGATCCAACTGTTTTTGGTTACTGTTCTCCAGGCTGGGAGAAAAAGAGATAATCTTCCCCCCACCTGGCACTCAGCGTCATTGCTTATCCTTAGACCTTGGGTCCTGGGGCTTAAAAAGGAAACCTCCGGATTTCTTAGGAAATCTATCCTTTTCCCTTCTATCGTACTGTCTACCCCTCTGTTTTTTACTCTGGTATTTAAAAAAGGGGGGCAGTTGGGGAACCGGAAAGCCCTTCTTTTTATCTGAGGCTCCTTCAAGTATGTCGTCAAGAGAAGACCCCAAAAGTCTGTAACCTTCACAATGGATGGAGCAGAGTCTGGTCTTCGAGCCCTGATCCGCTTTCCAGGATTTCAGCCAGATAGCTCTCCTAGCCGCATTAGACATGGCGGACGATCTGACCGAAAATCTAATCATATCCGTGGAGGCATCTGCTAGAAAGTCAGCGGCTTTAAAAAAAGGTAGGAAGGGAAGCTAAAAATTCCTCTCTTGGCTTTTTTTCTCTGAGATGCTGTTCTAGCTGTGATCTTGGGAACCAAGGAGGCTACGACTGCTGGTCTCAGGCAGGCAGAGGTCGATTCCCATGCCCTTTTTTTAAAATAAATATCTGCTTTTTTGTCTAATGGGTCTGACAGGCTACCCAAATCATCAAACGGCAATGCAGATTTCTTGGCGATCTTTGCTACCGGGGCATCTACTGTAGGGGCCTTGTCCCAAATAGCTGCTACTTTTTCTTCAAAGGGATATTTCCTTTTAACTGAATTTGGGATACAAAAATTTCCTGTCAGGATTTTTCCATTCCTTTTTAATTAACACTTGGAGATTTTCTTGAATGGTGAAGACCCTATGCTTCCTGGGGCCTAATCCCTGAAAAGCTAGGTCTGCTGTTGACTTAGGCTGTTTCACATCCTCAAGTTGCATTGTCGCTCTGACAGCTTTAAGTAGGTTTTGAGTGTCCTCAGGTGTAAATAGGCAACTCCCTGCTTCCTCATCTTCTGATGATGTAGCGTCGTTAGAAAATAACTGACCCGCTTCCCTTTCTTCCACGTCCGAGAGGTCTACATCAGAATCCCTAACATCCGGGGACTTGTCTGGTGACCTAGGGCGACCCTTATTAAATGATTTTAAGGAGGCCCTGACCTCGGATCGTATCAAGGACCTCATATTTCTGGAGAGGCTCTGAGACTCCTCCGCCACCAGTTTATCAATACATGGCGTGCATAACGGCTTAGAATAAGAAGATGCTAGGGCCACTCTGCATCCCGCACTCTTTATGCTTTGCATTTGAAGCCGCCTTATTGGGGGTCTTTGCAACCTAAAACAAGTCAAACAACACCCTATTAATAAAAAGATCAATCTCACCAGCCGATCTTTGTCCCCACTCCTCAGGAACGGTACCGGACTAGCGGGTCTCGAGGGTTCCAGGCGTTTGGCGCGTCTATCTGCTGGCTCTGTCATCCTGGAAGAATGGAGCCTCTTTAGCACAGCACTGTGTGCTACATCAGCTGGCTGGATTCCCCCGCAGCCCCATTTATATTTAACGGACGCGCCTAGGCTAGTCCGGTGCTTTTTCCCGACTTCCGGGTTAAGCCCCGCCCTGCACGCCGGAGGTGTGCGCATGTGCAGACGCCTCCCAGCGCCCGACAGGAACTGGGCAAAACGCCGTACAGCATGAGGGAAGCCGCCTGAACACGGCCACAGCGGCGCCCTCGGGATCGGCGCCGGAATGCAGGCTTTAGGCAGCAGCTCTCAGAGCGTTTTCAGCCGCCTGGGAAAGGCCCCACACCGGATCAAAACCTGGGCCTCCCCCAAGCTGCAGGTAAGAACCATCTTCAATCTTCCCAGGAACTTCCTATCCGGAGGACAGGAAACCTGAACTGGTGCTTGGTGGGGGTGTGAACCTTTTATCTTCTCAGGTTTCCTGTCCCGGATGGGAGGTCCCTGGTCGCATGGGGTGCCGTCATGGGTGAGGGGAAAAATGTTGGTATTGCCACGTCTGAAAATGTCTGAGATGCTAAAATATAAAAATATTTATTGTTCACAGTGAAGGCCGTAAAAGGAATATATCTATTTTGTATCTTTGTAAGGCTACACTGGCGTTTTGGCTTTCCATTTCTGAGATCCATTCAGGGCTCTTACAAGCGGTCCAAAACAGATCAGTTTTGCCCTAATGCATTCTGAATGGAAAAGGATCCGCTCAGAATGCATCCATCAGTTCAGTCTCCATTCCGCTCTGGAGGCGGACACCACTGCTTGCAGCGTTTTGGTGTCCGTCTGACGAAGCTGAGCCAAACAGATCTGTTCTGAAACACAATGTAAGTCAATGGGGACGGATCCGTTTTCTATGACACAATAGAAAACGGATCCGTCTTGCATTGACTTTCAATGGTGTTCAAGATGGATCCGTCTTGGCTATGATAATACAAAACGATAATACAAACGGATCCTTCTGAACAGATGCAGATGGTTGCATTATCTGAACGGATCCATCTGTGCAGATCCATGACGGAGTGTGAAAGTAGCCTAATCATACTGTCCAGGCGAATAAGGTTGTCCTGTCATTTTAATGGGGTTATCCAAGACTATTAAATGTCCCCCACATGCAAGGCCCCTCACAATAAATATACTTACCTGGGTCCCCGCACCCTGCACCACTCTTGGTCCCCACACTGCCGCTTCTCCACGTGCACGGATAAAAACCTCTGGTGTCGGGGAAGGGGGGGGGGGAGCAACCAATGGCAGGCGGGGATGGGGACGAGCCTCCCTAGCATCGCGCGTGATGTGAGGGGCCGGGCATAAGGGGTGCATTTAATAGTCTTAGATAACCCCTTTAAAGTGTAACTGCCACTTTACTACCAAAAATGTGTGTCCTCTCACATACAGCTAACCAAAGGCAAGCCCTGCAATTACATGAAATCAGTAAGCATTTGTTTTAGCCTCTTCATAGTCACCTGTCATCTCTTCAGTTGCACACTCATTCTCCTCCACACTGATAGGGAGGAGGGGGGTTCTGCTATAGCTTCTCATATCTCTGGTTTGGTACCAGCTAGAGATATGTTTATATTGTTGACATTCAAAGCCTTCAGACAATACCAGAATGACAGCAATCTGTTCAGTACAGGGGAAGATATAACTGATAGAAATCAGGATGCTGTGAATGAAGCTGAAAGTGAAAATAAAAGCAGATTTTAACAGCAATTATTACCGACTCAATTTCTAACAGTGATTTTGTAACGGGGTGCCGAAGGCGCACTCGGTCTCCCATCAGCCGCAGACCTGCTGCTTAGCTTCGGGAGCGAGGATCTGTGTTTGGCCTCGTTCCCAGGGCGGCTTTTGAGTGCCAAGCTGATCACTCGGTGCTCGACTTGTCTGTCTGTCGGTCATGTGATGCTGGCCACGTCACATGACCCTCACTCCCCACTATAAATACAGGTGGCCTGCTGGCTACAGGTTGCCTGTAATTTTCGTCCTATGGGCTGTGTACTTTATTGTTATTAAGCTACCTCTGGAATTGAACCTCGATCCGCCTCTTGACACCTCTTCTGCCTGCTACCTGTACCTTGACGCTACCGCTCGGATTTTGACCTCGGATTTTGCCTCTTCCCTTGTTCTGACATGACCTCCTGGACGGACCTCGGCTAGTTGACCCGCCTCGCCTTCCGTTTTTGTTCTACCGCTTGTCTGCTTATTGGAACTTCTCAGTGGCTGTCCTTTTCCCTGCTGTCTCTTTCTCTCTGCTTGCACTTAGTAGGTTAGGGACTGTCACCCAGTTGCGCTCCGTCACCTAGGGCAGGTGGTGTAAGTAGGCAGGGACAGGGGACCGGGTGGCAACTCAGGGGGTGCACCTCCGCTGTTGATTCGCGTGACTCTACCCAAGACAGATTTCTCCTCTGTTGCTTGAACTTTAGCTGTCATTCTGGTCTAAAGTAGCCCTAACCCTCCACTTTCTGTCCCAGCCCAGGTACTCAGGGCTGAGCTCCTCCTCCCAATTCTCTCCCCAGCACTCAGGGCTATGCTCCTCCTCCCAGTGCACTCCCCAGTACAGGACTAAGCTCCTCCTCCCAGTGCTCTCCCCAGCAGTCAGGGCTGAGCTCCTCCTCCCAGTGCTCTCCACAGCACTCAGGGCTGTGCTCCTCTCCCCAGCACTCAGGGCTAAGCTTCTCCTCCCAGTGCAATACCATATTGTGGCACAAAATACCGCCCCAGCAGAGCCAAATATCTCAGTGCAACACAATAAACAGTTCCAGCAGCATCCAAAACCTCAGTGCAGCACAAAACACCTCAACCGAAGCTGCCCTTCTGTGGTGGTCAGCGCCAGTTGCGATGTTCTGTCCTCCTACTTCAACGAATCAGGAGGGTACCTGAACGCCCCCAGCGTTATTTAACTATGAGTGCAACAGATCATTACTTACCTGGCTGGCAGCTTTGAAGAGGGCTCAGGTGGCCCCCTGGGCATCGGCCCACCGAGTAATTTTTCTGTAAGGTCTATGGCCAATCGGCCCCTGGCCATCACTTTATGAGATAGGAATACCAATACCTCCCAACAGTCCCGGATATGGTAGGGCAGTCCCAGATTTCGGTGGCTGTCCAGCGGTCTGAGGCACATCCTGCTTTCAACTGTATCTGAGTCCTGAGGATGCAGATACAGTTGAATGCAATGGTGAAGCAGCTCACTGGCCTGCGGTCCCCAGCAAGCCTGATGCTGTGACACATCGCACCTGCTGGGCGTGTAGGCTGGGGAATCCTCCCGATGCCTCCAGATCACCTGCATTAAGGCCGTGACCAAGGTCCTGCTGGACCGAAACGTTGGCCATTTGCAATATAAATGATCCTACCTGGGATGGACAATTAATAAATGAATTAATTTTGAATATCCAATATCGAGTGCCGTGGTTTCTACATATTTTGATTGATTTTTTCCACTGAGCACCGACAGCGACACACAAGGAGTGCCATCCACTACAATTATCATATAGGCTGGGGAATCACCCTGTGCTGGGGAACCGGGCGAGATGAGTATTTCCATTTTTTCTTTAATTTATTCACTAGGGGCACAACTACTGTGTGGTGGCACAATGTGGGCATATCTGTGTGGTGTGGTAACTACTGTATGGGGCGCACAAGCATCTAATAATTACCATGCGGGGCACTAAAGGGACTGGGTGTGGGTATATATATATATATATATATACACACACACACATTAGGCGGAGTGGAGTAGGGGATGTAGCTTAGTAGAATAAAAATATTCTACTGTTAATTGCCCCTCTTTGGCCATTTTAAACTTTGGGAATACCCCTTTAAGCATACAGTCAGTACTCTGCAGCTCCCATAGCATAGCATTTATATTACATTTTCTTTAATCAGAATATGGCGTTTTGCTCATGTAGTGACACAGCCTTCCCGCCAATTCTCCTCACATCACTTTCATTTCTCAGAAACGAAACCCCTTGGTACATTTCTCCACCAGAGGATATCTGCAGAAGCTCCCCACCCCCACGCCCTCTCTTTGGCAATGTGACTACTAGACGGTCCCTGCCGGCGGTCACGTGACCAAAGTGAAGTTCCCGGAGTTTACGTCAGGTTCCCGGGGCCGCTCTGAGGAAGCGACAGGAAGAAACTCCCGGTACTGTGAGTGAACGCTGTGTGGGGGTGGGACGTTCCCGCGCTTCTCACTCCTGGACCAATTTGAGACTGTCCCTGGCCTTAACCCTCTGCACCCCGCTCAGTGACAGGAGGCTCCCTCCGGCTGGGAGGTCTTGCTGAGATCCATGCAGCTCCCGGCCAGCAGAGGGCGCGTCTGTGCTAAGGGGCTGTGTTGGCTGCTGTATCTGTAAGGGCCTGTTCACACAGGACAGATTTTGTTGCTGAAATGTCTGCCATAAAAATCAGTTCTATTCACCTGAATGAGGTCCTTTTCTTGCGACAAGGACATGGATTTCTGCAAGCCTCAGGCACAGGGATTTTCTGCAACAAAATCTGCTGCATGTGAAGGCATCCAAAGAGCTCCTGCACCCGACCATAGCCAAACATGGATACCGGCCACATGTGTTCTGTGTTTTGCGGAAGGGAACGTCCTGTCCTCTGTAGAACTGTGCTATGCTTGTCCGTAAAACAGACGAGAATAGGACGTGCTCTATTTTTTTGTGGGTGCCATGGAACGGAGCCGGTGTGTCCGCATCTTTTGCGTCCCCATTAAAGTGAATGGGTACACATCTGACCCGCACAAACTACGGAATGAGCCCCAAGCGGAAGAGGGAATCCTTGCTTTGACTGCTTAGGGTACTTTCACACTTGCCGCAGAGGATTCCGGCAGGCAGTTCCGTCGCCAGAACGGATGGAAACGGATGCATTGGTTAGACGGATCCGGATGTGGATCCATCTGACAAATGCATTGCAATACCAGATCCTTGTTTCCGGTTGTCATCCTGTAATTATCTTTTTCACATTTTTAAAAGACTGCGCATGCGCAGACTGCAAAACCAGATCAGTTTTTCTGGAACACTTGGGGCCAGATCTGGCATTCCGGCAAGTGTTCAGGATTTTTGGCCGGAGAGAAAACTGCAGCATGCTGCGGCCATTCAGAATGCATACGGATAAAACTGATCAGTTCTTTTCCGGTATTGGGCCCCTGTGACGGAACTCAATACCGGAAAAGAAAACCGCTAGTGTGAAAGTACCCTTAGGGGAAAATTAGTATGTATTGGAGGAAATAACGACTCCCAAAAAGGGGTATCCTACAGGGAGGGGGCTGCTGTGCCTCAGGCATCTGTTGGGGGCAGAGTGTGCCGTTAATATTGGGGGCAGCCGTGACCACTGCTTTGACTATTGGGGGTAGTGAAATGTTATAGGCGGATAGTGGGGTTCTCATCTCCTGTTCACACTCATCATTCATCTCATGGTAAAGCTTTCCTTAAGACTACATTCAGACATCCGTAGGTGTTTTGCGGTCTGCAAAACACGGACATCAGCAATGTGCATTTTGCGAACCGCACATCACTGACACTACAATAGAAAATTCCTTTTCTTGTCCGCAGTTGCGGACAAGAATAGCTCATGTTCTATTTTTTCCGGGAACGGAATTGTGGATCCAGAAATGTGGATGCGGACAGCACACTATAACAGCACACTATTTAAAATGAATGGGTCTGCACCCGTTCCGCTAAATTGCGGAACGTATCCGGACCCAAGTTGTGGACGTGTGAATGGACCCTAAGGCTACATTCACACGAATGTACCGTATTTAGTTTCCGTGTCAGTTCCATTTCAGTTCATTTCAATTACCGTATGTCCTTTCCGTAACCCTTCAAAAAAGATAGAGCATGTCCTTTTGCAGACATGCATTGTTACAATGGATCCGCAAAAAAGCAGATGCAACACGGATGTCACATGGACGTCAACCGGATGTTTTGAGGATCCGCATTTTGCAGACCACAAAATACATACGGACGTGTGAATGGACCCTAAAAAGGAGTATCCCCCATTAGAGGTCTGTCTGTACTATTCCTGCATAGCTGGTGACGGGTAGAGCACCATGTGCAGAGAAAACTCAGAAGGGGACACATTGCTAAATCGGCGATGCGGCTCCATCATCCCAGAATTGATGGGGGGGCCCAGAGGTCGGACTCTCACCGATCTCGCATATCCTAGCCATATACCATCCCCTTATTAAATGGCAAAACTCCTTTAGACCACGTTCACATCACCGCTTTGTCATTTCCGTCAGAGATCCCTTATTTTAGACGGGAGAAAAAGTCCTGCAGTCTTTATTCTATAATAACGAATCTGTGGCGGAAAAGAAAAAAATGGATACAAACGGCTCAAAAATGAGCACGATGGATGCTCAAAATACAGGATCTTTTTTTTTTTTTTATTTTTTTTTTCTGTTCTTCTGACGAATCAGAATAACGGAAAACAAAACGGTGGTGTGAACTCGGCCTAAAGATGATGAGACTGCAGAGTTGGGCCTCGGGGATCATGTACACGACTGTGGTTTTTGTCCATGCGGATCGGATGTGGACCCATTCACTTCAATGGGGCCCCAAAACATGCGGACAGCACACCGTGCGCTGTATGTCCATTCCGAGGCCCCACAAAAAAAAAAATAGAACATGTCCTATTCTGGTCTGTGTTGCAGACAAGAATAGGCATTTGTAACAGAGGGCAGGATGTACCGATCTGCAAAATGCGGAATGCACAGGAGCAGTATCCGTGTATTGCGGATCCGTAAAAACCTCTACAGCTGTGTGCATGAGGCCTTAGGCTGGTGATTGCTAAATGATTTGCTCCACCATCTGTCTTTCATGTTACCAGAGTTAGGCCTCATGCACACAACAGTATTTTTTCACGGTCCGCAAAACGGGTTTCCGTTGTTCCGTGATCCGTGTCCGTTTTTTCTTCTGTGTGTCTTCCTTGATTTTTGGAGGATCACCAGACCAGAAAAGTGAAAAAAAAGTCAAGTTTGCCTTGAAAATGATAGGAAAAAAACGGACATGGATCACGGACGCAGATGACAATCTTGTGTGCCTCCGTGTTTTTTCACGGACCCATTGACTTGAATGGGTCCGCGAACCGTTGTCTGTCAAAAAAATAGGACAGGTCATATTTTTTTGACGGATAGGAAACACTGATCGCGGATGACAAACGGTGCATTTTCCGAGTTTTCAAGGGACCCATTGAAAGTCAATGGGTCCGCAGAAAATCACGGAAAATGGAACAACGGACACGGATGCACACAACGGTCGTGTGCATGAGGCCTAAGGCTACTCTTCCGCTATGGAGATCCGTCCCCTTAATTGTCAATGGGGACAAAACTGAACAGAAGGGAACGGGATGCACCAGAATGCACTCCATTCCGTTTCATTGCGTTCCCATGACGCACATGAAAGCGCAGCAAGCAGCGTTTTTGAGTGCGTCTTGGGATGCAGAGTAAGACGGATCTGTCATGACTCACAATGTAAGTCAATGGAGACGGATCTGTTTTCTCGGACAAAAAAGAAAACTGATCCGTCCCCCATTGAACGGATGCAGACGGTTGTATTATTATGACAGAAGGGTTTTCACTGATCCTTGACGGATCCAGCTAAAACGCTAGTGTGAAAGTAGCCTAAGGGTCCATTCACACGTCCGTTGTTTCTTTCCTGATCTGTTCCGTTTTTTGCTGAACAGATCTGGACCAGATCTGGACCCATTCATTTTCAATGGGTCCTGAAAAAAAATCGGAAAGCACAATGTCAGATTTTTTTTTCAGGACCCATTGAAAATGAATGGGTACAGATCTGGTCCAGATCTGTTCAGCAAAAAACGGAACAGATCAGGAAAGAAACAACGGACGTGTGAATGGACCCTTGTGCGGCATGCTGCACTGTTTTGTCTGGTTCTACGATGGAATCTGTGACGTAGGCTCCAGCAGAGGTGTAAACACGGTCTAAGGGTCCATTCACACGTCCGTAGTGTATTGTGGATCTGCAATACACCCGGCTGGCACCCCCATAGAACTGCCTATTCTTGTCCGCAATTGCGGACAAGAATAGAACATGTTCTATTTTTTTCGGATGCCGCGCTCCGGAAGTGCGGATGCGGACAGCACACTATGAATGAATGGAGAATGATTCCGGACCGCTGCGGAACGGATCCGGACCCATTTCACGGACGTGTGAATGGACCCTAAGGCTGGTTTCACATGAGCGAGTCCCATGCATCAGACTCGCAGCGCAGCATAAGTATGCGGCAGCTCCCATCCTGTCCTCCCAGCACTGACGGGGTTGCATAGCATTATATTGCTTTATGATGCTATGTAACCCTTACGCTGGGTTCACACCTGAGCGTTTTACAGCGCGTTCCTACGCGCTGTAAAACGCTCAACAAGAAGAAACCAATGATTCCCTATGGGAATGGTTCTCACCTGGGCGTTTTACAGCGCGTACGATCGCGCTGAAAAAACGCCCGACGCCCCAAGAAGTACATGAGCTTCTTTGGGGCGTCTTGTCGCGCGTTCCCGTACATAGACTTTCGGGAACGCTCAACAATGGGCGTTCGCTTGTCTCTGTATGCGCGATTGCAAACGCCGGTACAATCGCGCATACAGAGCGCTCCATTCAGAACGCTCAGGTCTGAACCCAGCCCGAGGGCTGTTTCACACGAGCGGATGCCGTGTGTGTCATCCGCAGCGTGAATGACAGCCAAGCCCTGCTCCGGACAGCAGAGACACGGAGCATTAACATGATTGATAATGCTCTTTACCTCTCTGTGATCTTTTTACTACTAAATCATGGTGACAACGTTATCTCACTGTGATTTTGTAGTAAAAAGATCACAGAGAGCCAAAGAGCATTATCAGTCATGTTACTGCTCCGTGTCTCTGCTATCTGGAACGGGGCTTGGCCGTCATTCACGCTGCGGATGACACGCGCGGCACCCGCTCGTGTGAAACAGCCCTCACAGTCCTGAAATGCATTGGATAACACTGACAGCATTATGTCAGTGTTATACAATACATTCCAGACCTCCAAGGACCCTTTCACACGAGAGAGATTTCCGTGCTGGTGCAATGCGCGAAGTGAACGCATAGCACCCACGCTGAATCCTGACCCAATTATCTCAATAGGTCTGTGCACATAAACGTTGTTTTTCACGCATCAGTTCTGCGTTCAGGAAAAATCGCAGCATGTTCTATATTCCGCGTTTTTCACAAAGCCCCATAGCAGTGAATTAGGCTTCTGTGAAAAACACATTGCACCCGAATGCAATGCGTTTTTCACTGATGGTCGCTAGGAGATATTGTTTGTAAATCTTCAGGTTCACGCACGTGAAAAAAAACTGATTGCACCCACATGGAAAAAACTGAAGCACGCAACGCAGACAAAACCGACTGAACCTGCTTGCGAAATGGTGCGAGTTTCACTGAGCGCACCCTGAGCACCCAATCCGTATCGTTGGTGTGAAAGAGGTCTAATGGATACATAGCATCTTAAATCAATATAATGCTATGCGACCCCGCCAGTGCTGGGAGGTCAGGACGGGTGCTGCTGCATACTCACTCTGCGACTCCAATGCGTGAGACTCGCTCATTTGAAAGGGGCCTAATAATACAAAAAACCTACGTGTGTTAATATAACCTAATAATATTGTCACCTTTTCTGCGGCAAGATGAAATGTTATACGCTGTGTTCACGTTGCCTTCGGTGTATGCGTTATATGCACAGCTCAGACATATACCTCTGTACACGTGGCATTGTTTTTTTGGTTGGATGCCTCTGCCCTGAAAAGCTTTGGAAAAAAAAAGCTATAGGTTTTATGTTGGGTTAATGGGGTCCCATAGAGGAGTTCAGCGTATGTGCTTGGGAGTCTGCTTAAACATAGAGTAAAAATGCGACCTGGACTTAGCCTAAGAAGTACAGCAGAAGATAAGACCATCCCAACCCTAGGAATGCTTTGTGTATCTTCAGACCACTTAAATGGTGACACAGAAGGCACCACGTGTGACATTTTACAGCAGCCTTCACAGAGGGCATTGAGGACGCTTTTTAGCCCTGGCCTAAGAGATGAGCACTTAGTTATGTACAGTATTGGATGGAGAAAGAAAATTACCTTGGCACATAGCCTTTTCATAAATGTGTGGCGCTTTAATTGAAATATCCCACATAATAGAAGAACATGGACATTCTTTCTGCCTATTGTTCTGTAAAAGGCATTAGGGTTGTTAAGAGAAATTAGAAAAAATAAAATAAAAATCTCGTTCTATAGTTTGCAGCTTGTGGAAACATTTGTATTGACACCTTTTAATGTTTCATTTCCATTAGGGTCTTTAAGGTCTCCAAGATAGAAAAATGCCTCCGAGAAAAAACAAACTGCCTGCTCCTCTGCCGGAAGGCTTAATCGTGACGGACATGAACAAGAAATCCTGGAGACTGGGCAAAAAGCTCGGCCAAGGAGGCTTCGGCTTAATATACCTGGGTAATAATGTATTTTCGTTGTCAGTGTTACTGATGATAAAAGTTTTCAGGCTGGGTTCACACCTGAGCGTTTTACAGCGCGTTCCTACGCGCTGTAAAACGCTCAACAAGGAGAAACCAATGATTCCCTATGGGAATGGTTCTCACCTGGGCGTTTAACAGCGCGTACGATCGCGCTGTAAAACGCCCGACGCCCCAAGAAGTACATGAGCTTCTTTGGGGCATCTTGTCGCCCGTTCCCGTACATAGACTTTCGGGAACGCGCGACAATGGGCGTTCGCTTGTCTCTGTATGCGCGATTGCAAACGCCGGTACAATCTCGCATACAGAGCGCTCCTTTCAGAACGCTCAGGTCTGAATCCAGCGTCAAGGAATGGATCAGAAAAGGGACAGGTTAAAGGGGTTCTCTGGGAATTAAGAAAATGAAAATACTTAAATATTACTTTATTCTAAACATATTCCCAAATACCTTTCATTAGATATAATGGCTCATTTGGTCTAGGGAACAATCATTAGGACAAATAACACAGGAGGACAAGTTATTTCAAAACAATGAAAAGAAGAGCTGCCTCATCCTCCTCTCTGCTCTCCTTGTCAGGGATTATAATCCTGAATACAGATGATAAGGTCTTCAGCTGAAGTTCATGAGGAGACATGATGTACTGACAGGACAGACTGTGGTAATGTGGGGCGGTGGTAATGGAGTCTGCATACAAGTGCTTCTGCCCATCATCCACATCCCACCTCCTCTCTGTACTTCATGTCTCCTCTCAAACTCCATTCCTACATAGAATTAGTTTAAGATCTTATCGGCTGTATTCAGGATCATAATCCCTGACAAGCAGAGCAGAGAGGAGGATGAGGCAGCTCTTTACCTCAGTGTTGTGAAGTAACTTGTTCTGCTTTTGATTAGGACAGGTTTTGTGTGTACTAATAGGATGGTGGCCATTTTATTTCCTCTGATTGCTCCCCAGACAAAACAAGTATAGCCGAAGGTTGAAATGGTGATCTTATTAAAACGTAACTTTTAATTGCTATCAAGATATAAAAAAGTCCCTAAATATAAACAAAATAACAAATGGGTGCAAAAATTACACATGAAAAAAATTGGTACGCGGCGGCACCTGAGAGTATAACCGGTTGTCCTACCGTAACCCAGGTGTCATCCAGTCGTTGTGGATGTTCAGAAGATGTTTGTCGTACTGAAAAGAAATTCTTAGTGGTAGGCACCAGACATGGATGATGGAGGGCTCTAAGTCCCTATTTCACCCTAGGATAGGGATACTAATTTGTCCCTGGTGTCCTAACCACGGAGCACTCGTCCTAAAAAGAACTACCCCGTCCGGAACATTCGCCTTGCACTACTTGGCCCTCTTGTGCCCTAGTGCAGCTAAGCCCTACATGCATGTTTCATGTACAAATCATCAGGGGAACTGTTGTGCAGTCGAGCAGGGCATGAATCACCTGGGATATTATTCCAAGTTGATTCTAACCTTCACACTGAAGATATTCAGGTATAACAGAGTGAGTGGAGGACACTTACAAATAATGAGCCCCTGGTGTGGGATCCATTGTGTATCAGGGCTGAAATAGGTCTAAAGAGACAGGGAGGTCTGCTGATGTGCAGGTCCCTGTAAGACAGCGCCGGGGTATGTCCTGAGGTTATAGTACAACCTGCACATAATTTACAGGCACCTGCACATCAGCAGACCTCCCTGTCTTGCTATATGGCCCCATCTCTTTAGACCTATTTCAGCCCTGATACACAATGGATCCCACATCAGGGGCTCATTTTACTGATGGTTGCTAGAAGATGTAGATTGCTATCCAGATAGAATCCTGATAGGGAAAAAACGGACACGCTGAACGCAGTCACAGAAAAAGCTGATTGAACTGACATGCAAAGCCATCAGTTTTTTCCTGAACAGATCCTGACACAACCCGTATCGCTTGTGGGAAAGAGATCTAAATTAGTAATGTGCAAGTTATGCTAAATATTTTTTTCACAAAACTATGTAGAAATCTGCTCAGCTCTTCCTGCTCTGTAACATGCCGCCCCTAGATGGGCCCGGTTCGCTGTAAGGATGTGTCCTGTGCCATGCTGTTGCTCCCATAAAATTGCTGGTTATTACATTATCTTCTACAGTTGCATTACAACACAATGCTATTATATTTGTCAAGAGCAATTCTTGTTCTTTCAGCTTCTCCAGATTGTGCCAGAACCGTCACTGATGACGCTGATTATGTCATTAAAGTGGTAAGTTTACTTATTTTTTCATCCTTTTCTTTTCTTGTTTTGTTCAATTTACTGTTACTTTAATTTGCCACATGAATGAAAGGACTTTTCATAGGGTTGTCCACCTTTTATACCTTGTTTTTATACTGAGGTTCTTAAAAGGGGGTTGTCTCATTTTAGCAAATGGCATTTGTCATGTAGAGAATGTTAATACAAGCCACGTACTAATGCATTGTGATTGTCCATATTGCTTCCTTTGCTGGCTGGATTCATTTTTCCATCACATTATACACTGCTCGTTTCCATGACCAATCCAGCAGCGGTGGTCGTGCTTGCACACTATAGGAAAAAGCACCGGCCTCTCTGGTGTCCGGGACCATGGGAGCGCACATAGGCTGGTGCTTTTTCCTATAGTGTGCAATCACGACTATCGCTGCTGGATTGATGGGTGGTCATAACCATGGAAACAAGCAATGTATAATGTGATGGAAAAATTAATCCAGCCAGCAAAGGAAGCAATATGGATAATTACAATACATTAGTAAGTGTTTTGTATTAACGTTCTGTACATGATAAATGCTTTTTACTGAAGTTAGACAACCCCTTTAATCTGGGATGTGAGTGTAGGGAGGTTGCACTGCAAGGTGATACTAGATAGACAGGAAGCTCCCTGCAGAGGAGTAATTCTTCAATGCATGTACCACCCCTTAATGCTATGTGTTATAGAGGGCGCATCTACACGTAAAGGAATTGATGCAGATTGTCCACCTAGATTTGCCAATGCAAATTCGACAGCGGATAACAGTACACAGATTGAATGACATTTGTACAAATGTCTTCCACAGACTACCGGAAAATGACTTCCCGTTTTGATGGAATTTTTGCCGCTTTGTTGTGGAATTTCACTGTTGAGTTCAATGGAGAAGTCAAAATCCGCAACTACCCTCAATTGTTGCACATTTTGCTGCAGCTTACCTGTAGATCTGCAGCAACATCTGCAAGTCTTAAATAAAATATTTTTTTTAAAAATACCTTTTTTAAGATGAAAACCATATACTCACCTTTCCTGGTGCTTCCCTGGCTATCTTGCGTGATCCCATGTCAGGCCTCTGTACAACCTGTTCTCAAGTGGTGACATCTGGTACTGTAATTGGCTGCAGCAGTCATATGGGACAAGGCTTGATCATAGGCTCGGTTGCACAGGGACTGGCAAGGGAGCCACATAACGATGAGGTGGTGGATATCCTGTTTTCTTATGCGCATCCCATGTAAAATCATGTGCTAAACTTGTTAACTTACCATTTTTTATCTGATTCTAGGAAAACTTTGAAAATGGGCCATTATTTTGTGAACTGAAGTTTTATCAAAGAGCCGCCAAACAAGACGATGGTAGGAAGATGATTTAAGTCCTTAGGGGTTTGCAATAATCCCATTATGGTTGCGATGTGTGAATAAACCTCCTAATATACTGGTACAGAATTACCATGGTGGTATCATTGTGCAAAGTGGTGCACAAAATTAGGCAGAAGCCATTGCACTTCCCTCATGCCAGCACTGTAGTTGGCATCCATGAACGTAACTGACGAGCAGCAGTTCCCCAAAGTAATATTCTCCATTCTCTTTTGTCTGGTGAGGACAAAAGGTTGGGTATTTAATAAAACCACAAGGAGTGCACTAGGTGGGTGAGCAGTGTCATTGGATGTTTCCTTTCAACCTAACTTTTCAGACCTTTTCTCAATGGTCACTTTAGCTGCACCTGAACTAATGGGCAAATTACTTTAATTAAGCATTTTTATGTTCTACATCCTAAAAGCCCTGCAACTAGGGGTCTCTCTTTTAGCTAATTGGCAGTCCAGTCACTGTTAGGGCACATTTACACTGCGCTGAAGAGCAGATGATCGGAAGAAAGTGTTCCTTCCCAACAATTGCCTGCTCATTATTGGAGGTGACCCCGCTATATACATGCAGCGATCCCCTCCACAGTATAAGGCCTCATGCACACGACTGTTGTGTGCATCCGTGTCCGTTGTGCCGTTTTTCGTGATTTTCTGCGGACCCATTGACTTTCAATGGGTCCGTTGAAAACTCAGAAAATGCACCGTTGTTCATCCGCGTCCATGATCCGTGTTTCCCGTCCGTCAAAAAAATAAGACCTGTCCTATTTTTTTTGACGGACAACGGTTCACAGACCCATTCAAGTAAATGGGTCCGTGAAAAAACACGGATGCACACAAGATTGACATCCGCGTCCGTGATCCGTGGCCGTAGGCTACTTTCATACAGACGGATCTGAAGATCCGTCTGCATAAAAGCTTTTTCATGACTGCCCCCTGCTGCCTGGCAGCACCCAATCTCTTACAGAGGGCTGTGATCAGCACAATTAACCCCATTGTATTAATTTCATTGGTGGCCAGTGTGCACCCCCCTCCGTCCCCCCCTCCCTCCCTCTATTGTATTAATATTTCATTGGTGGCCAGTGTGCGACAGCGCAGCAGGTAAGTATGATGCTTCTAATATTGCTAAGTAACCATGGCAACCAGGACTGCAGTAGCGTCCTGGTTGCCATGGTTACCGATCAGAGCCCCAGCGATTAAACTGGGACTCCGATCGGAACTTTCCGCTGCCACCAATGAAATTAATACAATAGAGGGAGGGAGGGGAGGGGAGGGCCGCACTGGCCACCAATGAAATTAAAACTGGGGAGGGAGGGGGGTCTGCCACCTGCTGCCTGGCAGCCCCTGATCTCTTACAGGGGGCTATGATACACACAAATAACCCCTCAGGTGCGGCACCTGAGGGGTTAATTGTGCGGATCACAGCCCCCTGTAAGAGATCGGGTGCTGCCAGGCAGCAGGGGGCAGTCATGTACACAGTTCGTAGTATATTCTAACTTGAAGCGGGAACTATGGGAACGCCTCTGTGTTACAATATACTGTCGGATCTGAGTTTTCACGATCTAAATCAAATCCGATGGTTTTTTCTACCATAGAGGCGTTCCCATGGTGATGGGGACGCTTCAAGTTAAAATATACCATCGGATTGGAGAAAACTCCGATCCGATGGTATAATAGAGACTCCTGACTTTACATTGAAAGTCAATGCAATTGCACCATATTGTGTCAATGTCAAACGGATCCGTCCCCATTGACTTGCATTGTAAGTCAGGACGGATCCGTTTGGCTCCGCACGGCCAGGCAGACACGAAAACGACTTTTTCCTTCATGTCCATGGATCCTCCAAAAAAGGAAGACCCATGGAAGAAAAAACGGACACGGATCACGGAACCCGTTTTTACGAACTGCAAAAAAAAACTTCCGTGTGCATAAGGCCTAAGGGTGAGCAATGGCTACTGCATATAGCTGCATTGTTTTGGGGCAGCAGAGTGCTGTTTAGACAGCACAATCTGTTGCTCAGAAACAATGATTGAGGAGTCCACACCAACAGTAATTTCACCCAATGAAGAAATGTTTTGCTCGTTCATTGGGTGGTCTGTGGCAGCTTTAGACGGACAGATTATCGTGAACGAGCGTGGATTGTTCTCTGTTGATGTCTATGGAAATTCTTACTACATGGCTGCTAAAAGTACAGTATATGGCACCAAAGTCTATAGTTAAAAAAGTTTGTAGCCAATTCACCCTTCCTTGTGCTTCAGGATCTATGCTGCACGGACTCCACTTGTAAACCTAGAAAACTAAGGTAGAAAAAAATCCAGCATCTCACAATGCAGAAATCAAGGATTTAGGCAAGAAAATCCATACATAAAAGCTTCCATGTTCTCACTCATGGCACCAAACTCTACAGTGATTTATTTATTTTTGCATGTATTTCTCATTTTGGAAATAACAGAGAATAACGTCTAGAAATTGTAATAAATATAGTATGAAATAATAGAGGAAGGGGTAACACTAATAGAGACTAACAGGGAATGAAATAAGCAAATAATGAAACCTAAATTGTAATCATGTCTGGATAATAATAGTAATAATACAGCTTGTAAAGATTGCATTACTGTCATCCAACATGTCTGACCAGTTTACAGAATCTGGAGGGAGGAGTACCAATAAAATGCTGTTCCTATCTTAATAATGTGTTTTCTTATTCTGAAATGTTTTAATTCACAGTCAAAAAATGGATCCATAGTCACAAGCTGGACTACTTAGGGATTCCTAAATACTGGGGAACCGGAGAAATAAGTTATAATTCAAGGTGAGACTGTAGCTAAGAATATAAAAGTTTTTTCTTTGAAGGATCTGTGATTAGATATGAGCGAACGTTTTCAGGTTCGGCGTTCGGGCGGTGGAGGAATTCCGTTATAGATTCCGTTAGCACGGAATATAATGGTTCGCTCATCCCTATGTGTGATTAATCATTTTCATGGGGGTTTAGTCCTTTTAAAGGAAAACCTAATGGGTTAAGCTGCAGATAATAACTACACACCTGGAGCCATTGTATCATATGAACCCCCCAGTGCTGGTTCACAGTTGTGTCCAGCCCGGGGGACAAAATGGCCGAAAATTGGTGAAAGAAAGTAAAAAAGTGGTGAAAACTTGTGGATTTTTTTTCTCATCCGTATCATTGGGGGACACAGGCTTGACCTTGGGTATAGCTGTTGCCACTAGGATGCGACACTAAGCACAAAAGTGTGAGCTCCTCCCTCTAGCTCTACCCTTCCTACAGGGACTAAGCTAAAACAGTTTTAGCTTAGTGTCCATAGGAGACAGACCTCCCTGTTTTGCAGGTCTGTGGATTTTATTTATTTTCCTTTTTTTCTTTTCTTCTAGCGGGATTACACCCAGGAGACCAGGGGTCCCTAAGCCTGCTGCTCCTTCCCGGTCTCCAGAAGACGAGGAGGACCAGAGGTTCCTAAAGCCTCTGCATCCCGCCAGCCTTCGGGTCACCACTGCCATCCCCTCTGTTTCCGGTGTAGCAGCACGCCCGCCCCCACCTGTTTCTCTCTCTCCTCCCCCATGGCCGCTTGTAAATGAAGGCCCCGGGGACACTTCACATGTGACAGCACGTTTGTTGTCTACCTGTTGAAGTGCCCTTGCGGTCTTTGCTACGTGGGTGAAACCACTATGCGCATGAAGGAACGCTTTGGGAAACATAAATCCACCATACGTAACGAGAATCTACTACTCCCCATTCCTCAACACTTTCACCAGCAGCAACACAATGCCTTACAACTCCGGTTCCAGATCATTGAAGAAGTTATCTTACCTAGACTGGGTGGGAACCGGGCAGAAATGTTGCTCAGACGCGAAGCATTCTGGATCCATCGGCTACAGACATTGACCCCTAAGGGGTTGAATCGGGGCTATGCCACTAACAGCTTCTTATAAGAACCCTTTATTTCATATCTTGCCTCTCTCTCTCCTGGCTGCACACTGTTGCGATATTCAGTAATTAGTGAATGTTGTCACAATGATATACTCACTTGTATAATATATGTAATTCATTCGCAACATCGTTTTTTTCCACAGTGCAATTGAAACTTACCATCTAGGGCATGACCTCTGTGAAGATTTAACAGGAGGCATCCACCTACACTGTTTACGTGACTCCCCGGAAACGTGATGTCATCATCACACGACTAGGGGCGGGCTATTTAAACCTGTTTGTTTGTTCTTCCACTCCCACCAGCTGCTCACTCTCTGTTTGAAAAAGGCACATGTGAGTGCCGAAACGCGCGTCACCTAAACATGAGTGACCAATAAATTCCTTAAAAGAAAAGATTACTGGAGTGCTGGTTCTTTTCTACTTTGCAGTCTTCCAAACTGTCCGCTATGGTAGACAATCTCATTCCAGCGGTTATAGAAACCTTACAGGTTGCGACCCTACGCCCTCATCTGTCGGTTCTAGGTTTTCCTTCAGGCGATCCCGTCGCTCGTTAAAAGTTTACCCCATCCACCCGGAGTTTGATTCCATCCCTTTCCAAGGAATGGAACTTCCCTTACAGGCGTTTTGCTTTGCCAAAACGCTTAGACATCTTATATCCCTTTTCAGAGGATTTGAAGAAGTGGTCCTCCTCTCCTGTTGTTGACCCTCCGGTATCCCGCCTGGCTAAGAATACCACCTTGCCTATGGCGGATGGGGCTTCCTTCTCTGACGCCAGGGAAGAAATTGGAATTATTTGCCAAATCTGCCTTTAAAGCAGCTGGCACAGCCCTACCCCTGTTTTTGTCTCTACATGGGTCAGCAAGGCTATGACAGTCTCCGGTGGTGTACAGTTCGGGTTCAATCCGACAACTCCAGGGCAGTCTCATATCTAAATCACCAGGGTGGCACCCAGAGCCCCGCAGCCATGTCGGAAGCAGCGCTCATCCTCTCTTGGGCGGAGAGCCATGTCTCAGCTCTGTCAGCAGGTCATATCCCCGGCGTCGACAACTGGATCGACAACTTTCTTAGCCAAAAGAGACTCGATCCTGGCTAATGGGGTCTACATCAACAGGTAGAGAACTTCAAAACCCGTGGACGCAGTTTACATTTCCTTACGTGTTCCCTCCTCTTCCGCTCATTCTGCGTGTTCTCCAGAAAATCGGGTCCGAAGGTCTGCCCGTCATTCTCGTAGCCCCGGACTGGCCACGCAGAGTATGGCACGCATCCCTTGTCTCCCTCCTCGCCGACGAACCCTGGTGTCTTCCCATTTGGGAGGACCTCTTGTCGTAGGGACCGATCCTCCACCCGAATTGAGGGTCGCTACGTTTAACGGCATGACTGTTGAAAGCCACCATACTAAGGGCTCGGGGTTTCTTGGATGCTGTTGTCCAGATCATGATTCAGTCTAGGAAGCCATCGTCCTCCCAGATCTATCACCGGACCTGGAAGTCCTACTTTAGTTGGTGCGAACGCCACCAGTTGTCTCCCATTCGGTTCTTGTTGCCGCGACTCTTCTCTATCCTGCAGTCGGGCATGGACTTGGGGCTGGCTCTCAGTTCCCTCAAAGGGCAAGTTTCGGCCATTTCCATTCTTTTTCAGCGGAATTTGGCTTCACTTTCTGCGGTTCGGACCTTACCAGCCTCCGTTGAATACTTGGGACTTTAATCTGGTGCTCAGTTCTCTCCAATCCTTTTCGTTTGAGCCTTTGCAGCAGGTGTCCCTTCGCTTCCTGTCCTACAAGGTGGCCTTTTTGGTAGCAGTCACTTGCATCCGTAGGGTGTCGGAACTAGCGGCTCTTTCTTGTCGGTCGCCCTTCCTTATCCTCCATCAGGACAAGGTAGTCCTTTTTCCGGTCCAGTCCTTCCGAAGGTTGTGTCTGCATTCCATCTCAAATGAAGAGATAATTCTCCCTTCCTTTTGTCCTGCCCCGTCTCATCCTCATGAGCAGTCGCTCCACACTCTGGATGTGGTTCCGGCCATTTGCATCTATCTGTCTCAGACGTGCTCTTTCCGACAGATGGATTCATTATTCGTCATTTCAGAGGGACCGAGACGAGGGGTGGCTGCGTCCAAAGTTTTCATTTCCTGATGGATTTGTTTGGCCATTGTGGAAGCGTACCGCATCAGTGACCGGGCTCCACCCTTCCGGGTTACTGCTTATTCTGCTCGGGCAGTGGGGGCCTCTTGGGCAGTACATCATGGGGCTTAGGCCCTTCAGGTGTGCAGGGCGGCTACTTGGTCGTCTTTGCACACCTTTTCCAAATTTTACAGAGTGCACACCTTTGCATCTTCTGACCTTCTCTGGGGCATAGAGTCTTGCAGACGGCGGTTCTTTGATTGGCCGGAGTGTTTCTTCGTTTATGACCCACCCCTGGGACTGCTCTGTAACGTACCACGGTCAAGCCTGTGTCCCCCAATGATACGGATGAGAAAACTAGAGTTTTGTACTTGCCGTGAAATCCGTTTCTTTTCCGTTCATTGGGGGACATAGCTCCGACCCATTCTCTCTGGTCATGGGCCTCGTTGTGGCCTGCGGGATTCTGGGTTTGTACATTGTTTGGTTTTCCTATTTTTCCTTTTGCTTCTCCTACTGCTTTTGCACAAACTGTTTTAGCTTAGTCCCTGTAGGAAGGGTATAGCTAGAGGGAGGAGCTCACACTTTTGTGCTAAGTGCCGCCTCCTAGTGGCAACAGCTATATCCAAGGTCAAGCCTGTGTCCCCCAATGAACGGAAGAGAAACAGATTTTACGGTAAGTACAAAAATCTAGTTTTTACACCTGTCCAGGGTCCATAGCCCAACAGAGAAACGTTGAACCCAGATTTTCACCCAGGCAACCCGCCTGACAAGAGCATCGGAGCTGAATCACTCAAGACAAATGCATTTTCAGGAGATCCGGTAACATACTGGGCTCTCCTTAGGGCTGCCAGGCGGAGGCTTCTGCCCAGCAGTGTGTTCGAGACGTCACCGGCACTGATGGGCGGGCCTATCAGAACCGGTGACGTCACAAACACACTGCTCCGGTGGAAGCCTCCGCCAGGCAGTGTTATTGTAAATAAAAAAGCCCTTGCCCTGCGCGATCCTGCGCAGGGCAAGGGAGAGCATCAGAGCATGAAATGCTTCGATGCTATTGTCAGGGGGGCTGCCTGGGTAAAAATATGGGCTGAACCCGGACAATCCCTTTCATTGGTGATACGTAGGTATTCTCATAAACAGTATCAACAGGTTAAACTCAACCTAACAGCCTTACCTGTGTCTTCAAAATATAAATTTTTCAGTTTACCTATAACTTTGTGATACAGCATAGTGGTCCAGCATGGATCACTTTTTTCCTCATACTTATTGAACTCGTTCCCATATCTTCTTGATCACCTAGGTATATTCTGATCATTATCTCTGTATAAAAATCATTGTATACTGTATGCAGCTGGTGATGATGCTGTACAGGCCCAGCATAAAACTGTGAACGTCCCCTGGAGACTCCAGTTATTATACATATATTTCCTTCTATAGTCACGTCATGGCCATCTGCCATTGTATTTGTCTTGATAAGGGGTTAAATGTAAGTCAGAGTCTAGATTTGTTCTTTTTATCCCTATTAGCAGTTACAGATTCATGGTGGTGGATCGGCTCGGTACAGATCTGCACAAGTTGCAGCATAACAACAGTGGCAGATTGCCTGCAAAAACAGTAATGCAAATTGGCATACGTATGGTAAGTAAATAATGCATTAGGGCCTTAATGGGGAATTGCACCATGTAGTTATCATCTTGCATGTCAAAGGGACATATCGAAAGATAACACCAGGGAGGGTTGATTAACTAGAAAATTGCAGAGCCTGCACATGCATGGCTTTCTCTCTATTCACATCGGGGCCCCGTTCTTGAGATAGGTGCAGGTCCCAGAGATGGGACCTGCACCTATCGGACCTCAAAGGCATACCCTATCGATATGCAACGGATGTCTAGATTGAAATACCCAGTTTCCGATACTGATGACCTATTGAAATACCCAGTTTCCGATACTGATGGACCTATTCTTAAAATAGGTCATCAATCTCAGATCATCGGGGGGGAGAAAATGCAGCACTCCGGCGAGAAAGAGTAGTTACACTGTAATTACACTGGCGCTGCAGTGCCAACGGCGAGCAGTGTTCTGGTGCCGGGTGTCAGGTCCCCGCTGATCTGATATTGACAACGTATCCTGAGGATAGATCATCAAAATTGGAGACTGGATAGCCCCTTTAGGAGATTTGGAAAAAAATAGACCCAAAACTGGTGGAAATTACGATTTGATCTATTGAATTCAGCAGAGAAATTTGTACATGTGAACAGTTTGAGTCATACACAAAGCCAATGAGACATGCATTATTTTTCACAATTTCACAATTTCCATTTGTTATTTGTTTTACAGCTGGATGTATTAGAATACATTCATGAACACGAGTATGTACATGGTGATATTAAAGCAGGAAATGTTCTGCTTCACACTTCGGATGCCAACAAGGTAACAGTGTTTAGTTTGCACTAATGAATATTGGGCATGTTTATATAAGATGCACCGATACTGTGGTAAAACTGCCCCATTGTGCCTAAGGGTACGTTCACACAGCAGATTTTGACTCCACAGCGTACTCCATGGCAGAAACCGTTGCATTTTTGGGATGCTGCGGACCTGGATGCGGCTTAGACACACCGAATGGAGCTAAACCACAAGCGGACACCTACCCAGCTGTGCAAATGGAAGCCACTCCAAAATTTCTACAGCATAAATTGACGTGTGAACGGGCCCTAATGCTTAGACTGCATGCTGAGTTTATACTCTATTGGAATCCTTGGGGACATTTTCCACTTTTGATCTACCTTTGTGCCATGCTGATTGACACTGCTAGGATGCAGAAATTTCCACACCGAAGATACGCTATTTAGTTGCACTAGGGCATGCTGACAAATGTCCTCCCTCCCTATGGCATCCAGTGAACTGACCACTGAGAGTTTCTAACATGCCTGCATAGGAGACAACCTCTTTGTGTAAATGGGGTGGCGGGGCAAGTATGGGTCAGAGCCTCACTACCAGGTTTATATGCAGCTGTGCTCAGTTCAGGAAGCACCATAAAGGGGTTGGCCCATCTTGTACTTTATTTGCATATCGCTAAGATATGCCACCAATATCCGATAGGTTCCGGTCCCACCTTTGGCACCCCCATCTATCTCTAGAGCAGGGCCCCCAAAACGAAGGAGAGTTCACCTCACATGCGCGACATGCTCTCTTTTCACTTCTACAAGAGTTCCGAAAAGAGCAGAGTGCATTCCGCAAGCACGGCCCCCACTTCATTCACCTCTGTGGGAGTTCCGAAAATAGCCGTGCTCACGCTCTGTTATTTTTAGCGCTCCCTCGTTCACTTTGGGGGGGCCGCATTCTACCGATAGGTGCGGGTTCAATCTCTGTTGGACATTGGTGGCATATTCTAGCGATGGGCCAACCCCTAAAAGGAGAAAGAGAGGGCTTGTATTTTAAACATTTACGGTAAATGAAAAGCCCTCCAGTCTATAATAGTCAATGGGGGACATTTATCAATGGAGTAATTTGCACAAAAAAAATATTTGCGACATTTTAACGCCAATAGCACTAAAATGTGACTTTTTTTATACTGAAATGCGCCATTTCTGAGAACCCTGCCGGATCGGACTTGCGACTTTTGAAACATATTTGTGACATTTCCTATGGTGAATTGCGACTTTTGTCTCAGACTCCCAACGTTCTTGTTGAATGTCAATTTACTGACAAAACCCTGCAGTTTAGCTCATTTATATTAGATAAAAATAAGTGCATCCTGCTTTAATACTTACCTATCACTTGTTCCCCCGACAAGTCGTTTTTTTCTTTTCATAAACGGGACATTTTGACACAGTCATATTTCTCGTACTTTTTTCCATTGGGGGACACAGACCATGGGTATAGCTTAGAGGTATTAGTAGGAGGGACACTATGCAAATATAAAAGAGAGCTCCTCCTCCTCGGGCTATACCCCCAGGCTCCACCAGGAGGAACTCAGTCTTTGCTTAGTGTCTGGTGAAAGAGGATGACACTTATTGATTCTTCTCCTTTTTGTTATTTTCTTCTAGATGGGGACACAGGTCGGCATAGCGCTTTCCTGGTTCCCCGTGGAGTGCCTGCTGCCGTCTTTTGGACGCTGCCTGGCTGGCTCAGTTTTCCCCCAAGAAGACAAGTGGATCCGGGCTCGACCTGTTAGCTCCGGCATCCCACCAGCCCCTGGGTCACCTGCTGCCGCCCTCCATCCAGAGCACTGTACTCAGGTGAGTCAGATGTCTGAAGAGGTGAGCCCAGCTGGTACTGAACAGAGGGAGAAGACTTCAGGAGCAGATAAGTATACTACAATCCTCTCTGCTCCCCTCCCCTTTCTCCCTGCCTGATACCTATGGGCCGCCTGGGTGAACTGGGGAATTGGGTGTATTCCTGTCTGGGGTGCTGGGGTATCTGGAGGCACTTTACTAAGGGGATCTTCTCTGCAGCCCTCTCGGCTCCCTTCTATGCGGCATGTCTGTTCTCAGAGCGGCGCCGGTCCAGCTGCGGGTCTCCCGCTTCATTCGGCGGCCTCCGACACCACTGCAGGGGGTGCCGTACCATTCATTAACCCCCGCTACGCCGCGTTTGGCGCCGGGGGACATTTTTTCATATGCCGCAGGAAGTGGAGCGCGCGCTCTTTTCACACTTCTATGATGCGTCCTGGGGGCGGAGCCTAGCGCTTTGCTCCGGCTCCTTCCTCCGCCTGCTGCGAAGCTCCTCGCGCCGTGTGGCTGTCCCCTGCTCCTCTCTGGTGTTGTTTTCTGTGCCGTTGCCTGGGTGGTAGGACTTTTCAGCTTCTAGCTGCAGCTGGTAGTTTCTTTTTTTGTGGTTGCCATCATGCCTAAGCCTAAGTCTGCTAAGACCTCTTCTCAGACCCCAATGGGGTCCTGTATGGAGTGTCTGCTACCACTTTGTCACTGGTACCTGTGCATCCTGCTCTGCCCCTGG
Source organism: Bufo gargarizans (assembly GCF_014858855.1). Classification (NCBI taxonomy): domain Eukaryota; kingdom Metazoa; phylum Chordata; class Amphibia; order Anura; family Bufonidae; genus Bufo; species Bufo gargarizans. The sequence continues at coordinate 446,370,992 of NC_058083.1, forward strand.
ACAGGATCACCTTTCTCCCCCTTCTCTTGCCCAGACCAGCCCCCGGCATCCGCCATGTCCAGTGCGGCCGCTGATTTGGCCTTAGTCGCTAAGGCAGCCATGTCCTTTATGGAACGTGTGGCAGTTTCCAATCCTGTGGCGCCAACCACTCCGTCTCCTCGCAGTGGTTCCCGCAGAGGACGCCTGACTACTAAGAGGCAGCGTGAGCGGCAGCATCCTTCCTCGGATGACTCCGCTTCCCCCCCCCCCTCGTCTAGAGGCGTGTTCGGATGACTCTCCCCCCCCCCCCCCCCCCCCCTTAGGGAGCCAAGTCTGAAGGGGAATTGTCTGGCTCGGACGAGGTCATGGAGCAGGACCCTCTGCCTAAGCTCTCCACCATGGTGGCTGACTTAGTAGCGGCTGTCCGTGACACCTTTTAATCTCCAAGGGGTTTCTCCTCCTTCCACTAGTAGAGAGTTCGCCCTTCCCCCCCCCCCCCCCCCCCCAAAAATGGAGGCTGCCGCGTTTCCTGTCCATGAGGAATTTTCCGCGGTCATATCCAGGGCCTGGTACCGTCCTAATCCAAAAATTTTTGCCACCAAACGCATGGATATGCTTTATCCTTTTCCGGCTGACAGTGTGGAGAAGTGGTCTTCTCCCCTAAGGTGGATCCCCCGGTGGCCAGGTTAGCCAAAACACGGCCCTCCCTGTCCTAGACGGCTCCTCTCTGCAGGACGCCGTGGACAGGCGCCTAGATTCTCTTTCCAAATCCATTTTTTCACTGGCGGGCATGTCCCTGCGACCTGCCTTTGCCTCGGCATGGGTGGCCAGAGCTCTTTCGGTGTGGTTGCAGTGTCACCACTAAGACCTGGCAGAACAAGATACATCTGCTGACACACTGGATTTGGTTCTCTAGATGTCTCAGGCCTCTAAGGTCCTCTGTGAGGCTTCCATGGACATTGGTTCCCTCTTTGCCCTGCATTTCAGCCCTCTCGGTCATTCAGCGCAGATAGGTCTGGTTGAAGGTGTGGGATGCCGACGCTTCTTCCAGGCGTTCCCTTGCTAACCTCCCCTTTGAGGTTTCCAGACTTTTTTGGGCTCAACTAGACGAGTTTATCTCTGCCGCTACTGGGGGCAAGAGCACTCATCTTCCCCAACCTAGGTCCAAGCTCCCTTTTCGGACCAGGTCTTCCGGTTCCCGATACTGGTCCTTTCGCCGCATCTCTTCTAGCAGGACGTCAACTGCTTCCTCCGCAGGGGGGTCACAGGACTCCCGCAAGAAGCCCTCCTTCAAGCCCCAGCCTTTCTGGCGCCCGAGGGCGCAGTCGGCCCGCACTGCCGCTCCCAAGCAGTCTTCCGCATGAAGGGACACACCCACCCCTCGTGGTGGGGGGCCGCCTGTTCTCCTATCAGCAGGTTTGGAGGGCTCATGTTCAGGACGCCTGGGCTCTAAAAGTTGTAACGTCGGGTTACAAGATCGAATTTGCGTCCAGACCGCCGGAACGTTTTTTTCCCTTCTCGCATTCCGGGGGATCCGGCCCGAGCCTCGGATCTCTTGATGGCAGTTTCTTCCCTTCTGGACTGGGGGGTTATTACCCCAGTTCCCCCAGAGGAACAGGGCACTGGTTTCTATTCACACCTGTTCGTGGTCCCAAAGAAGGAGGGGTCGGTGCAGTCCGATCCTGGATCTGAAGCTGCTCAACAAGTTTCTGCGGATGCGGAGGTTTCGAATGGAATCCCTCTGCTCCGTTATTGTTCCTCTTCTTCCAGGGGAGTTCCTCGTGTCCGTAGACATCCAGGACGCCTATCTGCATGTCCCTATTGCAGAATCTCACCAACGATTTCTGCGTTTTGCCATTGGTGGCCGGCACTATCAGTTTGTCGCCCTTCCATTCGGGTTAGCGACCGCCCCTCGGGTCTTTACCAAGATCCTAGCGTCCCTCATGGCGCTTCTTCGCACCAGAGGCATTCCTTTGCTGCCCTACCTGGACGGCATCCTGATAAAGGCCCCCTCGCTTCCGCAGGCCGAGGACAGTGTCCGGATCACTGTTCAAACTCTGGAACAGTTCGGCTAGTTGATCAACTTCCCAAAATCCTCTCTCCTCCCGTCCCAGAAGCTCTCCTTCCTTGGGATGATTTTGGATACCTCAGCCGCCAAAGTGTTTCTTCCAGTCTCCAAGTCCTCCCAGATCCAGGGGGCAGTGTCGCACCTGCTGCGCTCCCCGTGTGTCTCCATCCGGGAGTGCATGCGAGGCCGTACGATATGCCCAGTTTCACACTCGTTCGCTGCAACAGGAGATCCTTTCCCTCGGGGTCTGGACGCTCGCATCCGCCTGTCTCTGCGGGTTCGGGCAACTCTTCCTTGGTGGATGTCCCCTATGAACCTGACGTCAGGAAGATCTTTCCTCCCGTTCTCCTGGATGATCGTCACCACCGATGCCAGCCTCCTGGGTTGGGGCTGCGTTCTCCTGTCCCGCACGGTTCAGGGGGTTTGGTCAGCGACGGAATCTCTCCTCCCGATCAACATCCTGGAGCTGAGAGCGATTTTCCACTCCCTCTCCCATTGGACTCCTCTCCTTGCCGGCCGCCCGGTAAGAATTCAGTCGGACAATGCCACGGCTGTGGCTTACATCAACCATTAAGGCGGGACCCGCAGCCGGGCGGTGATGCAGGAGGTGAGGAAAATTCTGCTGTGGGCGGAGTCGCATGTTCCGGTGTTGTCAGCTGTATGCATTCCAGGAGTAGACAACTGGACAGCGGACTTTCTAAGCCGCAACAAGGTGGATCCGGGCGAGTGGTCTCTGCATCCGGATGTATTCGAAGACGTCTGCCGCAGGTGGGGCCGTCCGGATGTGGACTTGATGGCATCCAGACTCAACAACAAGTGTTCCTGGCTCGCGCCCGGGATCCGAAGGCGTACGGGGTGGACGCGCTGGTGTCTCCGTGGCAGGACTTCAGCCTCCTCTATGTCTTCCCTCCACTTCCTCTGCTGCCAAAGGTTCTACGCAAGATCGAGGCAGAAGGATTACGATGGTTCTCGGACGTGGCTCAGATGCTGTCGGACGCCCCATTCCCTCTCCCCGACAGAGAAGATCTACTGTCTCAGGGCCCGCTCTTCCACCGGAATTTACAGTCTCTTCGTTTAACGGCGTGGCTGTTGAAACTGCCATCCTGAAGAAGAGAGGGTTCTCGGTGGTTAGAACCATGATTAGAGCGAGGAAGCTGGCTTCCTCCCGGATTTACTATCGCACCTGTAAGGCCTTCCTGACCTTTTGTGAGAACTCTGGTTCCCCTCCCCTTCGTTTTTCCATCGTTTCTGCAGTCTGGACTCGAGATGGGTCTGTCGCTGAGCTCCCTGAAGGGTCGGGTTTCGGCTCTGGCCGTCTTTTCTCAGAAGTCCCTTGCTCCTCTGGGTCCTGTGAGGACCTTTCTTCAGGGGGTGGCGCATTCGGTCCCTCCGTACGTCCCCCCTTTGCCTCCTTGGGATCTCAATTTGGTCCTGCACGCCCTCCAGACGGCCCCCTTTGAGCCTCTGAGGGGGGTCTTCCTGACCTTTCTCACCTGGAAGGTGGTCTTCCTTGTGGCCATAACTTCCATCAGGCGGGTATCGGAGCTGGCCGCACTTTCCTGCCAGGAGCCTTTTCTGGTTTTTCACCAGGATAAGGTGGTGCTCCGTCTGGTTCCCTCCTTTTTGCCCAAGGTGGTCTCTCCCTTCCACCTTAACGAGGATCTTGTCCTGCCCTCCTTTTGTCCTTCTCCGGCAAACCCCAAGGAATGCACTCTCCATTCCCTGGATGTCGTCCGGGCCCTGAAGGTGTATCTGACGGCTACCGCCTCTGTCCGCCATTCAGACTCCCTCTTTGTGATTCCCGAAGGACCTTGTAAGGGTCTGGCGGCCTCCAAGGTCACTGTGGCGCGATGGATCCGCTCGGCTATCTCCGCGGCTTATCGTGCTCGTGGTAGGGTTCCCCCGGCTCGGATTACCGCTCACTCCACTAGGGAGGTGGGGGCTTCCTGGGCAAGGCGCAATCGTGCCTCTGCATCTCAGCTGTGTAAGGCGGCCACCTGGTCGTTCTTACATACCTTTACGAAGGTTTATCAGTTGCATTCGCTGGCTTCGGCTGATGCTGTCTTTTGCCGCAGGGTTTTGCAGGCTGTGGTTCCTGTTTGACCGTTGGACGTTCCTCCTGGCGGTGATGATATTTTTTCCCACCCCATGGACTGCTTTGGGACATCCCATGGTCTGTGTCCCCCAATGGAAAAAAGTACAAGAAAAGGAGATTTTTTGTGAAACTCGCCTGTAAAATCTTTTTCTCGTTTTTTCCATTGGGGGACACAGCTCCCACCCATTCTGCCTGTTGCAGGAGGGGTTTTCAGTTCAGTTCTGTTTGTGGTTGGACCTCATGGGCTTTGGTCCAATGGCTTCCATTATTTTTTCTTGTCTCCTTCTCCTACTGCTTTTGCAACGCCTGAGTTCCTCCTGGTGGAGCCTGGGGGTATAGCCCGAGGAGGAGGAGCTCTCTTTTATATTTGCATAGTGTCCCTCCTACTAATACCTCTAAGCTATACCCATGGTCTGTGTCCCCCAATGGAAAAGACGAGAAAAAGATTTTACAGGCGAGTTTCACAAAAAATCTCCTTTTTTCTCCCATAAATGTGACTTTTTACACAAACCACCACCACATAAGGGGTTATCCAATACTATAAACTGCCCCCCCCCCCCGGGTCCTCACAATGAATATACTTACCTGGCTCCCCGCTCCCTGCGCCGCTCCTGGTCCCCGCAGCGTCGCAGCTGCTCCCCGTGCGCCAATGTGGTAGAGGCAGGCGGTGACTGGGACGAGCCTCCCTAGCCTCAATAGCTTCCCCCCGACACCGAATGTTTTCATCGGTGCATGGGAAGAAGCAGGAGCGGCGCGGGGAGCCAGGTAAGTATTTTCCCTGTGAGGGGCCCAGCATACCGGGGGAGGGGCAGTTTATAGTATTGGATAACCCCCTTAATTGTCCGCAACAATTTGAGCCATTTCAGCCGATAAGAGGATGATAAATGAGGCGTAATATGCACCAGTTTAATAGCCCCGCCCACTTTGATATTTATAACTCATCTCTGGCGTGATGCACTCTTTATGGTGAAAATTCTGAAGAAAACAGTTGATATATTTTGCGCAAATTAAAACTCCATTCTTTTTGGCGCGTTTTACACTATAATTCTGGCGCAACATGCTTAGTAAATGTCCCCCAAAGTCCTATAGTATTGCGCGGTTGAACCTGTACATGGTTAGCAGCTGGTTCCTTCATAGCTACTCCTTAGTATGTCTTTTTGATTCCGATATATTAATAGGATCGGTGCAGTAATCATGCTAATAGCCTGATGACTGGCATTCAGCTTTACATGACACATGAGACGGATAAAAATAAAACCCTACAATGACATAGTTAAGTGTCATTAGGTGCTCTTGCAGTTCCTACATTTTTCGGCTGACTCCATTTTCGGTGTTCCATCCGTTTCTGGGCTTTATTCGGTGTGATCTACAAGTCTATTTTTAGGTAAAGTGCTATTTCCTAAGTTTCCAGGCGCTAGATTCGTTCTCTGGATTCTTTCAGCAGTTGGAAGTGTTATGCAGATTAGCATAGATTAACCAATCTGACTCTCCATAAAGCATGCAGTAGCGTATAATGCCATTGGTTTGCTTACAATGGGGGATGATTTATTTTCAAGCAGGAAAACCACACATTGCTATTTTAACATGTTTTAACATATTTTAGCAAATAAAATGAGCTGCTTTGAATATGCAGCTGCTATGGAGATTGGATTTGGAATGAAAACATTGCCTTTTTTATTGGCGTTATCGTTTTTGACTCCTTTTCACATTTTTTTCTATTGTGCAGCCAGCAGCACTCCCAGCAGTAAATAGGGTTTTATTTAGGAACAGGTAGGCTTTTTCTGCAGAATCATTTGCAGCCATTGTACGCAGTAAACACTCATTAACCTCATAAACATTGATGCGTTGTCCGGACCCAGAAATGTTAAATTATCTTTCATAGTAAAATGTAAAAAAAAAATCCAATGTAGACTGTGGCATCGTACACAGATGTGTATAGAAATCTTGCCTTGAAACTGGAGATGCGGTTTGGTTTAAAAGGGTTATCCCATTAGTAGGGTAAAACATGGAAAATCAGATATCACATAGTACATGGCAGTCTCTTTCTAACACGCGTAGAACCAGCCATGTACCTCTCATGGATCCAGAGATCTCCTCATTAATTGCCGCATTTACTCTGCTAGATGTATTTCAAGCTTGTGGCTATAAGGGCATGCATTTTTTCATTGGTGGCAGTTGAAGGACGGAACTGACCATGTATGTCAACCTCAGTGAGCTGGACAGAGAATTTAGAAAAAGGGCAATCAGCAGGTGGCGCCATAGAGATAAGTTTTATTGAAGTGGCTATAATAAACATTTAATTACGGTACATGCAATTACAATTATTTAGATCCAGGTGCTGGTTTGAAAAATGTTGACTATTTTTCATGGGACAAGCCCTTCAAACTCCTAAAACTGAGTGTGTGCATAAGCTCTAAAGAGAAATTCCTCAATAGTGTTTTAAAAGTGTGAAAAGCAAATACCTTTGCTAAGCTGTCAGGGACTAAAATGAAAGGCCGCTTGTTATAAGCACTTGTGTTGCTGCTTTCTCTGTGACATTCAATTCCTGCTTGTTAGAAGGATCCCTTGACACTAAGCTGATCACACAGTAAGTATTGAATTTTCCTTCAGCGCCACCACAGGTTAAATTAAGCATTACTGCATGGCACACATGCAGATCATTGGATTGTGTAATACAGGACAGGACAGGTGCTGTTTGTAACCGCTCTCCTGAACACACAACTTCCTCTATTAATTTTCTAAACTGGACAATCCCTTTAAAGGGTATGAACACCATATAGGAAAGTGGTTATGTACATTAGTAGTAAAAAAAAATAAAAAAAAATCTTCATTCCTTTTGGCCTCATGGACATGACCGTGTGCCCACCGTGCCTGTGCTGCAGTGCACGGGCACTCACTGTGGGCCTGCCATCTGCGGATGTGGACCCATTCACTTAAATGGGGTCATCCACTATTATTTTGCGGTGCAGTGGCGACAGAAAACCCACAGAAGCACTCCGTAGTGTTTCTGTGGGATTTCGATCCATGCCTCCGTTCCACACCGCACCGTATCTTCCTGATTGTGGAACCATTCAAGAGAATGGGTCTCATCTGTGATGCGGTGTGCATACGGACAGTGCCCGTATATTGCGCCGCAATACGGGCATGGACCTGCTACGGTTGTTTTACATGATGCCTTATTCATTTTAAGTCCCATTTATATTCAGTTTACAACCTCTAGTCACATACCTTTCTCAAGGGGAAATATTCCTCATGGTAATGCATGCTAGATGTGAGATTTGTGTGTCCAGCATACTGCTGCCTACACTAGTTCTCATTTATCAGTGCAGCTTTAGCCCCATACAGATTGCTCCATGTACAGCAAGTAAGGGCTCTGTTTGCTGACAGATACTGATGCACAGAGTATTGTGTGCGATTTCCCCCTGGCATGGGCATTTTTTTTTTTTTACACTCACCCACCTCTAAACTGCTAACCCCATCTACCTGAAAAGAGCAGAGCTGATAGCAGCTGAAAGGACACTACTACTAGGCTGAGCACCTCTGCCCCTTCATTTCAGCAATTGGTGGGGGTCTTAGCACATGGTATCCCACTGATCAGTTACTCTTTAACTTGTCACTCAAAAGGTGAACTTCACGTTCCATGGAAGTTGCACGTTTTTTATTTCCTTCCTATCTGCTGATGAAAAGGAAGTTGAAAAGATTAAATAAGAAAGTTTGGATGGAAATGAATCTCTCAAGTTCTCATTTATTCTGTATTGTCTGCCTTTATACTATTACTTTATTACCTCACACACTCTATATAACTATGCTGCTTTGTGTATCGAAAATGACAAACTTTACAAACCTTTACACAATTAAATCGAAATGCTCTAATCGGAGAAAGTATCTTCGTGAAATGCGAGAGCTTCTGAGATCTAAACCGAGAGGACACATAAAAGACACATTGCAGTTTATGATGTGTAGATACCCACCTGGAGAGATGAAAACTTGGGAGATAAAGAGGGAAACCCCCCCTGAAAAATGGCTAAATTCAGAAACAAGATATGACTACGATGGGAAGGATTTAAAGTGGAAGGGTAACGGTTATAGCCCCCAGATGTGCATATTTTATCTTGAGGCACCATTTGGTTTAATAAAATGTAGATCAAAGCTTGTCCTTAACCTGTAAGTTTCTTAAGGCTTAATTATAAAGGTTATACTTTCAAAGGACAAAAGCATTATTCATTTATCTGTTCTCGTCTTCCAGGTTTATCTTGCAGATTATGGACTTTCTTACAGATACTGCCCCGATGGGAAACACAAAGAATATAAAGAAGACCCAAGAAAATGCCACAATGGGACAATTGAGTTTACCAGCAGAGATGCTCACAAGGGGGTTGGTATGTTCCTTTTTATTATTATTACTGTATGAGTAGTTTAATTAAAAGAATATATAATGTGTAAAGTGAGCAGGGATCTTTTATAGTGGCGTTCTGCCACATAACTTATTCTGTGGTGTATACTATATTTATCTACTGTATTGTCTTCTATGATTTAACTCTATATATTACACACACCTATACGGTTATATTAACTTTAGCTAGCACCCGATTAAGTTATATGCACGCAGCATGTGGATCTTGGCATGGTGTTCAGTGAGAATCTGCATTGCCTTTCACAGCAGTGGATTTGAAACCAGCATCAAGAATGATGAACATGGCACTTCTTGATGCAGATTACATGCAGAAACTTAAGTGCGTCTACCCCACTTGCGTGGCTATAAGCCACACGTGGAGCTGTGGCACTGTAAACTGAAGAGTGGCGGAAATACTGACTTTTATTGGGCACTAGGGGCATAAACTGATCTCATAAGGTTCCATACCAAAACTTTATATGCCTCGCACCAATGAGTTGCATGACAAATTTAAGATTTTATTTTTTTAATTTTTTTTGCGCCTTGACTTTTGTGTTGGAAAAAGGGGTACAGGTGCTTCCTAAATATGAAGATCATTTTAAAAATCATATTCTCAATGTATTTACAAGGGGTTTTCCAAGACTATAAAATGCCCCCCCCCCCCCCCCCATATGCCATGCCCCTAACAATGAATATACTTACCCCGCTCCCTGTGCCGCTCCTGGTCCCTGCACCGCCGCTGCTGCTTCTCCCCGTACACGGATGAAAACATCCGATGTCAGGGGGTTCCCGGCATATGGGGGGACATTTTATAGTCTTGGATAAACCCTTTAAAAATTGTCTATACAGCTGTATGTGTCCTTCCCTTCACATTGCACATGATAAAACTGTCTTCCTGCAGCCACCACTAGGGGGAGTTCAGTGCATAGGCATTTATATAGTTGCCCATGAACTTACAGTGGCCCCACCTGCAGAGGGAATCATACTTACCTGGTCCCTGCTTCTGGGTTCCAGCTCCTTCGCTCCCCCTGGGCCGCTGCAGCTCTCATGTCTTATTGCGTCAATATCAGTCATTGGCTGCAGAGATGACATGACTCTTGGGAGACATGGCGCTACTCGGGGAGACATAGGAGAAAAGGAGCCAGAGCATTGGGGATTAGGTAAATAGGATTCCCTTTACAGGTCCGGCCACGCTGGGGGGGGTCTGCTTGAGAGGCCCCCAGGGATGAATAACGCCTGGAATAGAATCTGTAAAAATTGCTATGTGCCGAGCCTCCCTAGTGATAGCTGCTAGAAAATGCCACGGCTTTATTTCAGGAACATAAGAAGTTCAGCATCATAGGAGGCGCATGGTTGTCCACTTTGATAGGTATGCCAATGCATTGCACAAACCCTGTGAGTGAAATAAAACAAATGGGTAGGAAGTACAGATTTGTATTTAAGTGCAATACAAGTAAATATACCCAAATCTATATGCATTATTTTAAAGAGGACCTTTCACCTAAAAAAAAAAATTCAAATGGGCTGGCTTTAAAAGTTCTCCTCGGCGTGCCTTCTATCTTCTCCCTGGCACGGAGCGCATCCAATCAGCGCGCTCCGCTCTTAGCCAGGGAGAAGACGCTCCAGTTCTCGCGAGACTTCAGAGAACTGGAGCGATTTCGTCTATCCGGCTAAGAGCGGAGCCCGCTGATTGGATGCGCTCCGTGCCAGGGAGAAGATGGAAGGCACGACCGGGAGAACTTTTAAAGCCAGCCCATTTGAGGCTGGCTCATTAGCATAGACGGCGGGAATTATTCCGGGGGGCATAGCGGACAAACGGGGGCACAGTTTGAAAAAGGAAAAAAACGATCAAGACTTCATGGGGGCATGTAAGTTAAGCTATGGTCTTAGTTTAATTTTTTTTTTTAGGTGAAAGGTCCTCTTTAAGTAGTTTTATAGCACTATATTTTTATCTCTTCCTGACTGCCCATTGACTATAAAAGTCCTGGGGTTCAGGATTTATCTGTGAATGGACGTTTTAGAACATCCATTCAGAGATTGCAGCTGCACGCTAATCGAGCAGCTGCTGAGTGGGGGTCACCCCATAGAGAAAGCAGGGACTGTTCCTCAGTGTCCCTGCCTTCTAGATCGCTGTGTAAACAGCGCTGAACGAGCGCCATGTATACAGCTAAGGAAGCGCTATGCTGTTTCCTGTTCCGGCCCGGGAGACTGCAGCAGCTGTTGGGTCTTCCTTAGACCTAAATATGCCCTGCAAGGAGGCTTTACAGCATAGTATACTGTTTTACAGCCTCTCTGAGGGTTGTGTTCCCCCTGTAACTAGGTCTACTATGTCAGCACCAGTTATAGGAGAAATTAATAGTGTAAAAAAAGAAAATTGGTGTTAAATGTCACCCAGAGGTCTTGTATGATCTTATGGGGGACACAAAGTGTAAAATAAAGTTAAAAAAAGTTTCAGATGTAAAAAATAGCACTTTTCCCCAATTAGGCAATGTAAAAATTGTTAAAGCTAGAAAAAAAGACATATCTGGTATCATCGCGTCTGTATCGACTGTAAAAAAAATGCCAAAACCTCCCTAAAAGCATGATATTAAGCGATCAAAAAGTTGTATGTACCCCAAAATATTAGCAATAAAAACGTCGCCTCATCCCGCAAAAAACAAACCCTCACACAAGACCATTGTCAAGAAAAAAATAATAATATATGGCTTTAAGAAAATGGCAACACAAAAATGTTTTTATTTAAAAAATGTTCTTGTGAAACAAAAAAAAAAAAAAAAGACATATTTGGCATCACTGCATCCGTAACGACTGGCTCTATAAAAATATCACATCTACCCTATCAGGTGAACGCTGAAAACATAATATCTACTCCAGAAAACATAATATCAAGTAAAAAAAAAAAGTCTTATGTACTCCAAAATTGTAACAGTCACGTACACACACACACACACACACACACACAGGGGGGGAGGATAGTGACCACTGCGCTCCACCCTCACCCCTGGCCTTGCCTACTTTCCTCGCAAGTCCTGATGACGGGACAACTGGACGGCAGTCCCTAGCTTAGAATACGTGCTGGGAGGACAGACAAGACAAACAACAGATAGTGAACGGACCGAGTCAATACCAAGAGAGCAACGAAGTACAAATGGAGTAAGCAGAGAATAGTCATGTGGAAGCCGGGGTCGGAATACCAGGAGAGCAGCGCAGTACTGGAGGAGCAGGCAGAGGATCGTTGGGGAACACAGGAAAAGGTAAGTATGCCAGGTAACAGAATCGCAAATGAACCTAATTAACAGGCAACCTGTGGCCAGCAGGCTGCCTCTTAAATACTGACTAGCTGGGGTCATGTGACGTGGCCAGCGCCACATGACCCACGCTGCTGAATACAGCTGAGCACCGAGTGCCCAGCTCGGTGCTCAGACCTCCCCTGGTTGCCGGGGGAACTGAGGACGCCGACAGCGCTGAGGAGAGCGAGCGCCTTGCCGGCATCCTGTGACAAAAATGGTACCGAAACAAAGTACAGTCTATCCTGCAAAAGGCAAGCCCTCAGACATCTACGTTGGCATAAAAATAAGTGTTATGGATGTTAGTGTATGGAGATGCAAAGTGTAACAAATTTTTTATAAAAAGTGATTTTATTATGCAACAGTAATAAAACATGCAACAGTAATAAAACATGGAAAAAATCAAATAAAATTTGTATCGCCATAATCATATCAAACTGCAGAATAAAGTTATATCGTATATACCACATCGTGAACCTCATAAAAAATAAAAAACTGATAGAATTTCAATTTGTGCCCACCACACCTCCCAAGAAAAGACATAAAAAGCGATCAGAAAACAAAATGTAATCCCAAATGGTGGCAATAAAATCGACAGCTTGTCCCTTAAAAAATAAGCCCTCACACAGCAAAAAAAATAAAAAAACGTTATTGTTCTTAAAAACCTTTTTAGCTAATTCTGAGCGCTGGCGTATCCTCAAACAGCAGTTACTGTATGTAAAAAAGAAAGTTTGGGCCTAAAGCACCAATTTCTAGTAAAAATAAAATGTAATTTTTAATTTGCACATCAAAGTTTTATAAATTCTATGAAACACCCCATAAAAATTCCTTGACTCAAATTTACCATTAACACAATGTGTCACAAAAAGACAGATTGCCTTGGATAGGTAAAAGCATTCCAAAATGATTACCACATACAGTGAGACATCAGATTCGCAAAATTAGGCTTGGTCAGGAAGGGGGTAAATGGCCTGGTCTGGAAGTGTTTAACAAATTTTGCAAACCATTGTGCCACGATAAGGCAACCCTTAGGGCTCTATCACACGAGCGGATGCGGTGTGGGTAATCCGCTGCGTGAAAGCATGCCAAGCCCTGCTCCGGACAGCAGAGACACGGAGCCTTAACATGACTGATAATTCTCTGTACCTCTCTGTGACCTTTTTACTACAAAATCACAGTGAGATAAAATTGTCACCATGATTTTGTAGTAAAAAGATCACAGAGAGGCAAAGAGCATTATCAATCATGTTAATGCTCCGTGTCTCTGCTGTCCGGAGCAGGGTTTGGCTCTCTTTCACGCAGCGGATTACCCGCACGGCATCTGCTCGTGTGAAAGAGCCCTACCTCAGATAGTTCCCTACTGGAGTTGAGCATATTGATTCATTCTTCACCTGCAAAGAGCTGTCCCTGCTGCTGATGAAGCCCCCGTCCTTTGACTTGAACGACGGGACGGGACATTTTCGATCGGCCCTGACAGAGTCACACTTGCGCCACTGCTCTGAATAGCGGTTAAAGGGTTTCTGTCCCCGGAATTAACCCTATTAAACTAGCTGAGATTAGCGATGTGGTAATGTCAGCTGAACCTAACTAGCCTATTCCTACTTTTTCCCCCGTTACTCCAGAAATATAACTTTTATAATATGACTCTAGGTGCGGTGGGGGGCGTTGCCCCTGCTCCTAGAGGGTCCGTTCTCCCAACTCTGGCCACGCCCTACTACACTAGATTGACAGGGCCAGGCACCTCCAACTGCCGGCCCTGTGCACTGGGGAAATCCTGCGTCGTTCAGTATTCGGCGTAGGCGCAGTGAGGAAGCCGGTGAGTGCCCTTCACTCACTGTGCCTGCGCCGAATACTGAACGGGACGGCGGAGCCTCGGGATTTACACGGCAGACAGGGCTAGCAGTAGGAGACCAACGCTGGCTGGCCCTGTCAATCTAGTGTAGCAGGGCATGGCCAGAGGTGGGAGAACCGAGCCTCTAGGAGCAGGGGCAACGCCCCTCTGCACCTAGTGGCTAATTGGCATATTATAAAAGTTATATTTCTGGAGTAACGGTGGCATAGATAAAAGTAGGAATAGTAAGTTAGTTGGGTTCAGCTGACATTAGCACATCACTAATGTCAGCTAGTTTAATAGGGTTAATTCTGGTGACAGAAACCCTTTAAAGTGCAGAGGCTCTGCTTTAGGGTTGTCACGATACCAAAATTTGAATTCCATTTCGATACCATAAAAAAGTACCATTCGATACCATGCGAAAAAAAAGAAGAAAAAAAACACCAACAAAGCCGTGTGCATTCTATTATAGGATATTCCATAAAATGAAGAACAGCCCTATCCTATTTTTCGGGTGGACAAGGTGACAAAAAAATTGTGAATTGCGCGGTTTAGATAATTTTTTTACGGCGTTCACTGCATTGGAGATATTTTTTTAATAGTTTGGACTTTTTGGATGTGGCGATATGTAATATGTTTATTGTTTATATATTTTATATGTAAAATTGGGAAAGGGGGGAAAGGTTACTGAAAAATGGCGAATTGCACAGTTTCTGTTACGGCATTCACCGCATAGGAGATATTCTTTTAGATTTTAATAGTTTGGACTTTTCGGACGTGGCGATATGTAATATGTTTATTTATTTATTGTATATATATTTTATATGTAAAATTGGGAAAGGGGGTGATTTAAACTTAATATTTTTTATTATTATTTTTTTTTACTTTTTATTTAATAACTATTTCCCCCCTTAGGGGTTAGAACCTGGGATCTTTTAATCCTTGCCCTATTCACTCTAATAGAGCTCTATCAGGGTGAATAGGACTTTACACAGTAGTGCAGCCTAGTATCTGTAAAAGACAAATCCCGGTATCGAATCGATCCGGGTACAAAAGTATTGATTCGGTATCGATAAGTCGATACCCGGTGCAACCCTACTCTGCTTATTGAGCAGCAGTTGTTCATGAATTGTAGGCGCAAGATTGTCAGGGCTGAGCAAGAGGTTAGGTCTAGTCAATGAAGTGACGGGAGCTTTGGCAATATAGTTAGTAGCCATCTTCTTGTGACCCCAGAACATTAGTGTTGTGTGTATATATTTGTACAAATATATATACAAAGTGATCTATATTATATATTGATATTTTTTGTTATTCATGAACCTGTTAAAGATCTGCTTATTTTGGCCTAGAAGACCAAACAATTTTTTTGGTTTTTCTTTTTCCATCATGGCTTTCCTATAACATTTTTCTGTTGCTAGTTATGATTGTGGTATTGGTTGTACAGTATTTTTCATTTTGGGATACTTATTGTCCAACTGTTATCAACTCATGCCGGGGGAAAGGAACCCCCCCCAAAAAAAAGAAAAACTGGATTTCCGCCATTGTTTTTGCATTATAAATTTTGCGGTGTTCAACTAAGTAACATATTACCTTTATTTTGTCAGTACCATTACTGCCTCAGGCAGTCTGTGCGCCCTGCTCCAGTCTTACTTTACACCAGAAAACTGCACATATATTTTTTCCCTTCCCCCACGACAGCACCACAGAGAGAGAGGATCCGCCCTCAGTGGTTTCCTGTCCCTGGAGCGGGAGACTTGCAGTTTTCTTTTCAGGTACCGCTAGGCTGGAAGTCCTAGAAATGTTCTGGAGGGCTATGTGGTAATACCTGCTGGGGTCTATCGCCCATAGGTTGGGCTGACAGGACCCTAGGAGCCTCCGCCCGGTTCTTGCAGCAGGTGCGTGGGCCCCTCCCGTGGAGCAAGGCCACGCAACGTTTGGAGCCCAGATCCATGGATAATAGGAAGCATCCCCGGGGGTGTATTGCTTTCCACCGCACGCAGCCCGGATTCATGGAGGGAACATGTATTCCGATGCATTCTCCGGTGTGCGGCTCAGACGAGGAAGAAGGAGCCTAGATCATGCAGCCCCACGGCTGTGAAAGAAGGTACTACTTATAATTGTACTTAGGTTATATAGCAAATATTTGTGTTATGTGGTTGGTATGAATCTGGTGAATGCCTCGGGGCCTGTTTGGGGCCTGGTTGGCTGGTTGTCTGCCTCGTGGATTCAGGGCCTGGTTGACTGCCTCGTGGATTCAGGGCCTGGTTGACTGCCTCGTGGATTCAGGGCCTGGTTGACTGCCTCGTGGATTCAGGGCCTGGTTGACTGCCTCGTGGATTCAGGGCCTGGTTGACTGCCTCGTGGCTTCAGGGCCTGGTTGACTGCCTCATGGCTTCAGGGCCTGGTTGACTGCCTCATGGCTTCAGGGCCTGGTTGACTGCCTCATGGCTTCAGGGCCTGGTTGACTGCCTCATGGCTTCAGGGCCTGGTTGACTGCCTCATGGCTTCAGGGCCTGGTTGACTGCCTCATGGCTTCAGGGCCTGGTTGACTGCCTCATGGCTTCAGGGCCTGGTTGACTGCCTCATGGCTTCAGGGCCTGGTTGACTGCCTCATGGCTTCAGGGCCTGGTTGACTGCCTCATGGCTTCAGGGCCTGGTTGACTACCTTTGGGAGACTGGATGACTGTCTTCAGGCCTTCCTATCTGAATGTCTCTGTTATGGTTTTTTTTTCTGATTACTGATGCCTGTATGGCTAAACGTCTTTGCATATATGCCTGCTTGGTTGAATGTTGGTTGAACACCTGTAGCATTTATGCCTGGTCGCCTAACGCCTGTAGAGTCTGTGCCAGGTTGAATGCCTGTGAGACTATGCCTGTCTGGCTGACTGATTTGAGTTTATGTCTGTCTGGCTGCATGTGAAGCTGTGCCTGTTGGCTTGCTGCCTTTTGAGCCTGTGCCTGTCTGTCTGGCTGCCTTTGAGCATGTGTCTGTCTGTCTGGCTGGTTGCATGTGAAGCTGTGCCTTTTGGCTGGCTGCCTTTGAGTTTGTGCCTGGCTAGCTGGCTACTTTTGAGACTGTACCTGTCTGGCGGGCTGCCTTTGAGCCTGTGCCTGTCTGGCGGGCTGCCTTTGAGCCTATACCTGTTTGGCTGACTGACTCAGGACTGTCTGGCTGACTGCCTTGGAATCTGTGCCTGGCAGGCTGGCTGCATTTTAGTATTTGCCTGGTTGGCCTCATGTACCTAGGGAGCTGATTGCTTCTGTGTTTATGCTTGCTGGGATGACTGCTCTTACTGTCTGTTTCTGCTCCTGGGTTTATCCAGTGCGGTTGTGTTGATCGCGGACAGCTCCACATGGCTGCTGCGGCCGTGTCTGCATGGGGGGGCGGCTCCTGGCGGCCGTGTCTGCATGGCTGGTGTCTTCTGTTGCCATTCCTAAATAGTTGACCGCTCATGCAGCAGTGTCTGGATGAATGTACTTGGCTCTGAGTGGGTGTCTATGTGACCTGGGGTGCCGCCATGTCCTTGTGGCGGTCTATCTTGGTGGCTATGCATGCAGGGTGAACTAGTTCTGTGGCTATGTTTGGTTGTTAATTTGTAGTTTATAGTCTACAATAGGCATAGCACTCCAACAAAGCCCTATAATGCTCTTGATGAGGAGTTAGAAGATAGGCTAGACCATATTGCTTGAATAGCCTACAGTATGAATGGCGTAGCATCAAAGCCCTGTATTGCTCCTGGTGGGGAGTAATAAGATGGACTGGAACATTTAGTCTGGATGGCCTACAGGAGGTATGGCACACCAGCAAACTTTATAAATACTTGCCGCCGATCTAGAATTCCAAAGCTGAAGGATCCAGTGTGCTCTTTGGACCTCTTGCGGCAGACCCGTGAGCTCCCCTGGGGGATGGATGCCATGGTAGTTTTCCATCATGGATGCCAGATTGCGAGGAAAATTGGAGATTTGACGTCTAAAGTTCCTCTGGTAAATGTAACACAGGACCTCCAGTGGATCTTGGATCAAAGCATCTGTCTCGCAATATATTCTGCACCAAATATTCTGCACCAATTATCTTCAGTTGGTCATTCCTTGTCAAGACAGGTACTTCTGTAAGATGTTTTGTTAAAATCTGTTATGATTATTTTGATAAACACTTGATGAGAAACCCATATGAGATTTATTTTATAAGATTATGCTAGATTTAAGTATAATGTCCGGTATTAAAATTTCCTAGGACGTTATTGATCGGTCCCTTTTTCTTTAAGTTCGGACCTCTAGTTAGCTTTTAGATTCTCTATGCTTCCATCTGGGTATTCTTAGCTTTGATTACTTTTCAAGCACTTTTCAAAAGGAATAAGTTGCCAATGTCTGGATATTAGGAGATGCCTTATTTGTTACCTAGGGGTAACTAAGGATTGGAGAAAGCCCTCTGCGCTTTTTGTTCCCTTTTTTCTGGCATAATGAGGGTAAGGCGGCCTCAAAGAGTTCACTAGCCAGATAGCTTAGGTCTTTTTTTTTTCTCAGGCTTACGTCTCTTCTGGAAACATTTCTACTTGCGCAGTCTACCTCTTGGGAGGAGAGGGCTAATGTTTCTATTGTGCAAACCTGTAAGGCTGCCACGTGGTCTTCTCCTTCTACCTTACCATCTCTATTGGCTCCAGCTAAATTCTGCCTCTGTTCTTCTGTCGGTAAGAAGTTCTGCAAGTGGTGGCCCCCCCCCCCGTAAGAAAGGGGTATTCTTCTCTGTAAATCCTCTCTGTGGTGCTGTCGTGGGATCTGGAAAATCCGATTACCGGTAAGTTTAATCATCATTTTTCTCAAGTGGTGGGACAAAAGTCGCAAACAGTGTTTTTTTTTTTTTTCTGCCCAGAAACTGGCATAGGGAGAAATTATACATTTCCCCCCAAGTGTTTTTTATTTTTTTTTGTTAAGTCATTTGTCTTTGAGTCGAGATGTTCTGAGTGAGAATAGCATTTTAATTTTTCTATTGATGGAGCTGTGTGGGGGCTTGTTGCTACATTCTAAAAGCTATACATTTTTCATTTGTGAACTGACAGTGCTTTTTTTTTGTGAAATGAACTTTAGTGTTTATTAGTACAATTTTGGGGTATATGCAACTTTTTAATCACAATTTTTTCTGCTTGTTACAAGATGGGATGAACAAAAGCCGACAATTTTTTGTTACCAGCGTTTTCTGGGATTTTGATACTGATGACCTATCCTCCGACACCTGGGACCCCTGCTGATCAGCTGTTTCAGAACGCATCTGCGCTCCTGTGAGCGTCGTGGCCTTCTCCATGCTTACCAAGCACAGAGCCGTACATTGTGCTTGGTATCGTGCCCAGCCACATTCACTTCAATGTGTACGTTAAATAACAACTCAATGCTTTTTTTTTTCTGTAATAAAGACTCCTTACCCCTCCTTCTCTCTAGGTGCCTGGATGCTGCAGTCACTATTGACAGTGACATTTAAGCAGTTAAACAGGTAGGATCAGAGCTAGGCATGGGCACAACTGCTGTGCCTGCTCCATCCTGGCGACATAACTGTCACTTTGCCACTTAACCAACTTGGTTAAAGCAACAATGTACAGTTGCGTCAATTCACAAAAAAGGGTTAACCTGAGGCTTGACTCTTAATTCACAGTAGCTATAAAGTGGCAGCAAACATTAACTTTACTTTTTTCACTCGCTTTTGTAGTGTTACTTGTCAATTTAATGTTTGTTGCCACTGGATGGTCTGGGAATGTATTCTATATCCTAATTAAAGTGAATAAGATATGAGGAGAGCATAGATTGCAGTCACACCTGCGCCCTGGTGTCTCAGGGGGGCCAAAGGCCCCTCTGCCATATACATGTATAGCAGTACTATAAATCACAGTGCAAACGTGTGGTGACATAGTATGGTAATAGCACAATAGATATAGAAATCGTACTTTGGAAATTAATATTTTACTGACCTAGGAATAGTTGTTGTTTCATATGACAGTGGAGGGTGCTGGTAGAGATCTTTGTAAAGAGCGTCAAGGTACGCACACCTCTGCTTTGGTACTTTTTGCAGTTTAGAAGTGCATATATTTTAACCCAGTCTCTTGGGATATATATATTTATAAGTATGTGGGAAATATATATTTTAATTCTGTGATATACAGTAGGTGCCATATTTTATTTTCTAGAGCAGTAGTACTTTGCAGATGAAACGGTATTTCAGTAAAATTTTCTAAATGCCAAATCTACCAACTGCAGTTACTCTTAGGCCCCTTTCATACGGGCGAGTTTTCCGCGCGGGTTAAACGCATTGCACCCGCACTGAATCCTGACCCATTCATTTCTATAGGGCTGTTCACATGAGCAGTGATTTTCACGCATCACTTATGCGTTGCATGAAAATCGCAGCATGTTCTATATTCTGCGTTTTTCACGTAACGCAGGCCCTAAAGAAATGAATGGGGTTGCGTGAAAATCGCAAGCATCCGCAAGCAAGTGCGGATGCGGTGCGATTTTCACGCATGGGTTCTAGGTGACAGTCTATTCACTGTATTATTTTCCCTTATAACATGGTTATAAGGGAAAATAATAGCATTCTGAATACAGAATGCTTAGTATAATAGTGCTTGAAGGGTTAAAAAAAATAAAAAAAGTTAACTCACCTTATCCTCTTGATCGCGTAGTTCCCGGTCGGTCTCTTCTTTAGCTGTGGGCTAAAGGACCTGTGGTGATGTCAGATCACATGCTCCATCACCATGGTGATGGACCATGTGATTGGAGCATGTGATCTGACATCACCACAGGTCATTTAGCCCACAGCTAGTAAAGAAGAGACCGGGAACTACGCGATCAAGAGGATAAGGTGAGTTAACTTTTTTTATTTTTTTTAACCGTTCCAGCACTATTATACTAAGCATTCTGTATTCAGAATGCTATTATTTCCCCTTATAACCATGTTATAAGGGAAAATAATACAATCTTCAGAACATCAATCCCAAGCCCGAAGTTCGGGTACCAAACATGCGCGATTTTTCTCACGCGAGTCCAAAACGCATTACAATGTTTTGCACTCGCGCGGAAAAATCGTGTATTTTCCCGCAACGCACCCGCCTCTTATCCGGGCAAAAAACATGACGCCCGTGTGAAAGAGGCCTTAGGGTACTTTCACACTTGCGGCAGGACGGATCCGACAGGCTGTTCACCATGTCGGATCCGTTCTGCGGCTATTTCGCCGTGCCCGCGGACCGCCGCTCTGTCCCCATTGACTATAATGGGGACGGGGGCGGAGCTCCGGCGCAGCACGGCGGTGCACGGAGAAATCCGCCGGACCAAAAAGCCTGACATGCAGTAATTTTAGTCTGGCGGCTTTCTCCGTGCACCGCCGTGCTGCGCCGGAGCTCCGCCCCCGTCCCCATTATAGTCAATGGGGACGGAGCGGCGGTCCGCGGGCATGGCGAAATAGCCGCAGGACGGATCCGACATGGTGAACAGCCTGTCGGATTCGTCCTGCCGCAAGTGTGAAAGTACCCTTAACAACCACTTAAAGGGCTAGTCCGTGTTCAGAGCTGAACCCGGACATACCCATATATTCACCCAGACAGCCTCTCTAATATGAGCATAGGAGCATTTCATGCCCCGATTCTCTCCTTTGCCCTGCGCTGAATTGCATAGGGCAGATGTTATTTTTTAGGAGATCCGGGCTCTCTATAGGGACTTCTAGGCGGAGGCTACCACCCAGCAGTGAGCCCAGTGAAGTCACCGGAATTAATTGGCGGGCTTTAGTGCTGTCCTAGCCTGTAAAACAATTTTACAGGCTAGGGCAGAGCTAAAGCCGGCCCATCAGAGCCGGTGACGTTGCCGAATACACAGCTGGGCGGAAGTCTCCGCCTAGCAGTGTAAAACATAAACAAAAAAGCCCTGGCCCTACGCTGGATGAAATGCTCCGATGCTAATATCAGAGGGCTGCCTGGGTGAAAATGCTGATATGTCCGGGTTTAGACCCCTTTAAAGGATTTAGCCAACTAATTTAACGCCCCCCAACTAACCTGGAGGACTTTCTTCCCCTTCTGTGGGTGTGCAGCAGCTCATATGAGACAGCGGAGCACCTGCAACTCCCAGAATGCAGTGCAGATACCGCTTGTTAAAGGGGTTGTCCCACGAAAAATATTCTCTAGTTTTCAAACCAGCATCTGGATCTGAATACTTTTGTAATTGCATGTCATTAAAAATTTAGCATAGCCACTGAGTTATTCAAAAAAATGTATCTGTTTAGCGCCACCTGCTGTTTGTTTTTCTTATTTCTTGGACCTGCTCACTGAGATGGTCGCACATGCTCAGTTTCATCCTTTAACTGCCTCCTGAGCTGTGATAGGGAGAGCTGAGCTGAGCTGTCAGCTTGATATAAATCTAGCAGAGCAATGAATGTGGAGATCTCTGGATCCATGTGAGGTACATGGCTGGTTCTAGAAAGAGGTTATCATGTACTATATGAATTCTGATTTTCATTTTTTACATTAATCATGGGATAAGCCCTTTAACTCCTTCCTACCGTGTATAGAAAAAAGTACCTCACATGTAGTCCCAGAGATACATACGGCATGTAACGCCGCCACAATTTCCTTCTTCGCCGTCTATAGAATGTGATGTAATTATGTATTTGTTTGAATGAAACATGTCTGGACCTCTTCTCTATGAGATCACTACACTGGCACTGAGGGGAGGACAAGGGAGCGAGGAGACTGCTGAGCATGTTAGTCCACCACTGAAGGTTCAAGAACTTGGATCAGAAAGATAAACAGCAGGGGGCGCTACCAGAGACGACAATGTCATGTACATAGAAACCTTAGTCATTTTATTGCACGTATACTGCAATGATACTTTATTTGAAATGCCCTATTCATTGCATGGTAACCCTTTTCATGGGATAACCCCTCTAAGGCTGAATTCACACATGGCAGATTTGTTGCAGAAATATCTGCGATTGGGGATGTTTCGGCAGCAATTACATTCAATGGGCGGAAGAAATCTGCGTCAAAGAATGTTTCAGACATCAGACCTAATGTACAGTATGGGCAGAACATAGACATGTACCAGGGTTTATCCATGCAGTAAAGTGGAGTTTGTCATTTGGTGCTTTTTGTCAAAGCTTTTGGAGTTATCCCGCTGCAGTGAATTCAGCTCTGCTACATCTGTACATAGTGCTGTGACAGAGCGGGTCAGATCCCGGCTCCCCTCTTCTCCTGCCGTTTTTTGTGAATATTATTTTCATAATGGTAGCGGCGGAGCGGCAAGCCTTCATTGTGGCTCAGTGTAACCTTAGCCTTTTGTTTGACCACTTACAATGAACTGACCCGAGCAGTCTGGTTCAGTCTGGATCAGATATTCTGTGCAGCTTGTTTGATATTTTAACTTTTAGTAGACTTTAGTATTTTCTCCATCTTTTCTTTGTTCGTTTTTTTTTTTTTTTTTTTTGTCCTCCCACAGTGTTCAAATAATGAAAACACCTGAAGTGGCCCTGAAGCATTAAATACTCTTCATTCGGTTTGGTGAAGGTATACGGTTAAATTGCCTAGCTTGAGATTTCTGAGAAATATTAATTCTGAAGGAATACAGTGAAATTACAGAACTTTATAATTTTTTCATAGAGAAACTTTTACGACAGCACTTATATGAAGTTTCACCTCCTCTGTTAGCCGGGACCGAGAGCATCTCCCACTTTGAAGGACCCCGCATGTCTATGTATTATACTGACTGCTGTGTATTGTAATTGGATCTGTGCACTGCTTGGTTTTTCCGATGGTGTCTCTCCAGGGCATTTGAACACTTGCTGCTCAAAGAGCATCTGTCAGAAGATTTGTACCTATGAAACTGACCTGTTGCATGTGTGCTTGGCAGCTGAAACCATCTGAGATGGTCCCATGTTTATATGTGCCCGCATTGCCGAGAAAGTGTTTTAATATATGCAAATCAGCCTCTAGGAGCAAAGGGGGCGTTGTCATTACACCTAGAGGCTCAGCTTTCTCTGCACCTGCCGCACCCTCTGCACTTTGGTTGACAGGGCCAGGTAGGCGTGATTACGTTAACACTGCCTGGCCGTGTCAAAGTGGAGAGGGCATGGCAGTTACAGCCTATAGGTGTAATGACAACACCCCCATTGTTCCTAGAGGCTTATTTGCATATATTAAAACTTCTTTTTTCTCATTTATGCGGGCACATGTGAACATGGGGCCAACACAGATGCCTTTAGCTGCCAAGTGCGCATGCAACAGGTTTGCCAGTTTCATAGGTAAAAAATCTGCGGACAGGTGCCATTTAATACCCCCCAGAGATCTCAATAAATTCATGGGTGTTCCAGCATCTATACGTAGCCTCCACCATGTTGTCAGTATAGCACAAAAAGTTGAAAATACTGTCGTAACTACGTTATGCCATAGAAACATCTGCAATATATATATTTTTTTTTTTTTAGTATACTGGACGATGTACTTATTATTATTTATTTTTTTACAGTGGAACCTTATGGGTGACCTATTGCACTGTATGCCTATACAGTGCAGTGGGATAAGTCACAACCTTCATTGGAGGTATATGTCGGAATCTTTTCCTGGAGAATAGGTTAAAATCGTTCTGAGACCGGAAACCCCTGTTGAGATGGTCAGGCATAGTACAACAGTAAAAAAAAAAAAAAAAAAAAAAAAAGTCTTGCCTGTCACAGGTGCCCTAGGTCTACCCCTGAGCTCCCTTCTCCTCCAAAAGTGGACCAAAAGTGCGATGTGCCATCTATATGCATGTCCCTGCTGCATCAGTGGTGACATGTTTGGAGAAGGATGCTTGGCCCTAGACCCGGAGCACTGGTGAAAGGTGCCAGGCCATTTACACATCTGTTTTTATTTTTAAAGATCCATGTACCTGAACTCGGTGGTGCAGGTCCTATTGTAGTCCGTTTCTGCAGAAGATAAGGGAATGCACAGGGAAGCTATCTGTGTGCTGTTTCTCATGGATCCGTTTTTTGGTTACTGAAAATTTTACATAGTCAAGTGATTAAGGCCTTGTGCTGCAATCTGGTAAAGCTGTTTAAACGTCCCTGGAAGGGCGCATTTGCCTCTTGTGTGACCAATTAGGAGAAATCTGAACGCCTCTTGTGCCGTGATTGCAAACGCCATGGACGCAGTCCCTTCATGTGCAGTGTCCTGGGCTCTATGTATTGAAGACTTCTCAACACCTCCCCTCTGATCTGATTGATGGCCCTTGTGTCCAATCAGGAGTCTGCTAAAAGTTGTCACTCAACATAGAGGAGGGGTAGGGGAGATTACAAAGCATATGAAGGGACCGCCCACATGGCACTTGCAGTCGCAGTGTCGGGGGCGTTAAAGCTTTTCCTTGGCCACGAAAGAAGCACTGGTACCCATACAGGTATATCAAACTATTTTAAAGTTTTAGGGCTCATACACACAAGCAGTTTTTTTACAGGTCCGTATGCGGAACCATTCATTTCAATAGGTCAGCAGTTTGAAATGACTGCGTGTGCATTCTGTTTCCTTATGCCCGCATGTTTGTTTGGCCCCAAAAAATAGAACATGTCCGTTTTGCGGACAAGTACAGGCATCCGCAAAAAAAAAAAAATTGTCATACTTTTATTTTTATTTTTTTTGTTGATCAGTGTTTTGCAGACCACAAAATGCATACGGTCGTGAGCCCTTACCCCTCACCTATCTACCCCTGGCAGCAGGTTGGAGCAGTCAGAACAGCCAACAAACTCCCTATAGGGCTCATGCACACAAACTTATTTTTTTTCCATTTACGTTTCGTTTTTTTTTACAGGTCCGTATGTGGAACTATTCACTTAAAAAATAAATAACGAAATGACTCAGTGCGCATTCCGTTTCTGTCTGTCAAATCGAACATGTCCTATTCTTGTCCGTTTTGTCCGACAGGCATTGTTACAATGGATCTCCAAAAAAAGAAACGGATGCAATACGGATGTCATCCCTTTTTTTTTTGCAGATCCGTGTTTTGCGGACTGCGCATGAGCCCCAAGAAGAATCTGCTTATGTCCAAAAGTAAAATGTGACCACAAAAAGGGATTAAACTTGTATTTTCCGAATCCCCCTCCTGCGAGACACGCTCTAAATCTTTAAAGTATTGCATTTTTAAACCGCTCCTCTAGCCTTTCATATATTCTACTTCCTTAAACTCAGTTTGACGGTATTGGAAACACATTTCCAGCTAAATTACATACATAGTCCTTTTTATTGGATATTGATTGCACTGCCTTGCATCCCCAGGCAGACTTAATTCAACAATTCCCTAATTAGTTCAAGTCATAACCTATGTCTTGTATTCATTTACCATTAATTAAACCTTAGTTGTTTATTACATTGCGGTCTCAATCCAAGAGACTGCCACAGGAACCGAGGAAGAAGAGTCTGTGGACTGCTGATGGCACGGAAGGTCACTGCTCGGAATATATTGTAGAAAGTTTTACTGTTGACAGAATGGCTGAGGATCAATGTGGTCAATGCAGCAACGCTTTCTCAGTTGCTCTGTCAGCAAGACAAAAAGTCAATGGAAATATTATACGTGAAGAAAAATAAGTGTTTTTTTTTTTTTTAATGACTGGACTTGCAAAACTGTATTTTTGTCCTGACTGCAGGCATGTTTTAAGCCTCAAGAATCATATTTTATATGAAGTATATAGGAATTTGGCACTGCAGGCTTTTCACCTTGGCCGTCTCAATAGCTTTATAGCCTGTTGCTTTGTTCCTTCGTGTCCTAGTGGGTCTAAACGGCTACATATTATTGCTTTTTCTATTAAAAGGGCCATTGACCATGTAATGAACAAGGTCCCAGTAATTTGCCAGCGGTGTAGAAATCTGGAGTAGTTTTAATATCACATATTAAGAAGAAAAAAATACTACTCTGCTTTACCATGTGGGATAATTGCACAGCTTCACCGACTCTTGTATTTAATAAAGTGTAATATTTAGACTGAATTGGTTTTATAACTTTATAACGATTTAGTACATTTTTAAACCGTATATTGCAGCACCACAAGCTCCAAAATAAATCCCCATAGGTTATATACACGCTTGATTCTAATGATAGGTAATATCTAATCAGTTACAATAGCTTTGCTAGTCTTAAGTTATTCACAAAGTCAACCCCTTGGATACCAGAGTTTTTTTTGTTTTTGCATCTTCATTTTTCTTTCCCGTCTTCCTGGAGTCATAACTTTTTTATTTTTCTGTTCACATAGTTGTGTAAGGGCTTGTTTTTTGGAGGACAAGTTATACTTTCTAATGGCACCATTTAATATTGCATAGGATGTAGTGGGAAGCAGGAAAAAAATCCAAATGGGATGGAATTGGAAAAAAAAATGCAATTCCGACACAGTTTTGAGTTAAATTTCTTTTTAATTTTTTTTCTTTTCTTAAAGCATTCACTAATCGGTAAGTTGTGCTCCTTATTCTCCAGTGCGAATTCGGTGAAATCACATATGTATAATTTTTCTTGCGTTTTTAATACTGAAAAAAAAAAATAACTTTGAAAAAAAATATATATATATATTTTTTTTTACATTGCCATGTTCTGACCCCCATAACTTTTGTATAGTTATGTCTACTGAGCTGTTTGGCGTGTGCATGACTTTTTGATCGCATTTTATTCAGTTAGATGAAAAAATTGCAAATCGGTCATTTTGATATATTTTTTTCCCATTATGCCATTCTCCGTATGCAATAAATATGTTTAGATTTTAATAGTATGGGCGTTTGTGAATGCCCGTGATGTTTATAATTTTCATTGTTTATATATTCATTTTTTTTTACTCAAGGGAAAGGGGAGTGATTTAAATTAATATATATATACATACATTTATATTTACTAGCTGAAGGACCCGGCTTGGCTCGGGTATATTTAATCTATTTCATTTAATGTTTGTGTGTGTCCACTATAACAGTGACATCTACAGCACCTCGCCCCTAAAACAGTGACCTCCACAGTGCCCCGTCCCTTAAAATTGGACCTCCACAGCAGCCCACCCCTTTAACTTTGACCTTTACAGCAGCCTTCCCCTTTAACAGTTACTTTCACAGCATACCACCCCCTTGACAGTGACCTCCACAGGGGCCCGCCCCCTTAACAGTGGCCTTTACTGGATGGGGGGGCGTGTCCTTTTGAGCAGCTCACTCTAAGGCTGGGTCCACACCTGAGCATTTTGCAGCGCGTTCCTACGCGCTGTAAAACGCTCAACAAGCAAAAACTAATGCTTCCCTATCGGCATGGTTCTCATCTACGTACATAGATCTGCGCTGTAAAATGCCCAACGCCCCAAGAAGTACAGGAGTTTCTTTGGGGGCGTATTGTCGCGTGTTCCCGCACATACACTTCCGGGAATGCGTGACAATGGGCGCTTGCTTGTTTCCGGAGCCGCGTATGTAAACGCTCAATAAAATCGCGCATACAGAGCGCATACAAGTACGCTCAGGTGTGAACCCAGCTTAAGACAGCAGCACTCTACTGTCTGAGTGTGAGCTGCAGGGAGAAAGTCACCCTCCCTCCCACCTCTGAAGCTGACAGAAGTAGATTTTTTAACATCCCTGTCGGCTGAGGAGTGGGAGAGGGTGTGGCCTACCCAATCAGGGGCATGGCTCAGCGGGACCTAGAAGTTGATTTTTAACTTGATTTTTTTCAATCCCTGTTGGCTGACGAATGGAAGCGAGCATGGCCTAACCAGATCGGGGGCGTGTCCTTTTGAACAGCTAACTCTAAAACAGCAGCACTGTGCTGTCTGAGTGTGAGGTCACCAGCCCTCCCACCCCTGCAGCTGACAAAAGTAGATTTTTACCTTCATTTTTCAATCCCTGTCGGCTCAGAAGTGAGATGGGGCGTGGCCTAACAGATCTAGGCGTGGCTTATCAGGACCTAGAAGTTGATTTTTAACTTAATGTTTTCAATCTGTCGGCTGAGGAGTGGGAGGGGGCATGGCCTAACTGGACAGGGGGCGTGTCCTTTTGAACAGCTCACTCTCTAAGACAGCAGCACTGTGCTGTCTGAGTGTGAGCTGCAGGGAGAAAGTCACCCTGCAGCTGACGGCTCAGGAGTGGGAGGGCGTGGCCTAACCAAAGCAGGTGCGTGGCTTAGCGGGACCTGGAGCACGGTTTTAAGTCTTTTGAGGGTGGGCAGATTGTGGCAGGGGGCGTGTCTGGGCTCCTTCCTGCAAGAGTGACGCCCCTCTGGGCACCTTACTGGCTCATTTGCATACCAAATAAACTGGATTTTCAGAGGATAAAAACATCTATTGATGGAACAAAGGCACATCTTGAAATAAGGTACTAAGTGCTATTAGGCCATGGCTTTATTTCAATAGCGATTATCTTTGTGACAGATTTCCTTTAAAGCTCACCTACAGCAATGAAGATAAATAGCTGGGTTGTTATGGAAACCTGGAGTGCAACTGTGTAAGTGGAGGCTGGAGGACCTGTGAGCTTCTATTGGCTAATGTATTTTTGGGGATTATTTCAGGAACGGTACATCCTAGAGATCTGAGACCTGGTCTAAAACCTCTCCAGCCACCTGATGTACCTGTGTGCCAAATTTTGTGATTGTAAATGCGACGGTACGGATTCCTTTAGCAGACACACACACACACACACACACACTCACACTCACACTCAGCCTGTAACCAGCAATCTCCTCCTTGCTCAGAAAATCAGATCGCCATAATCACACGATGCGCAGTTCCTTCCCTGAGTCTGATGCCAGCACAGGGAAGGAACACTATGCCGTCACTGCGCATGCGCAAGCTCGCGGCGATCTGACTTTGTGAGCAAGGAGGCAGTGCTGGGCTCCAGAACGGTTGGTGCAGCCCCTTGGGCTCCTTACCAGGCTCATTTACATATATATATATATATATATATATATATATATATATATATATATATATAATCATTTTTTCCCCTAGCAAATTTTTCCATCACATAATACACTGCTTGTTTCCTTTGTTACGACCACCCTGCAATCCATCAAGAAAAAGTGCCTGTCTCTCTAGTGGCCGGGACCATGGGAGTACACGTAGGCTGGTGCTTTTTTTATGTAGTGCGCAAGCACGGCTACGCTGATGGATTGTAGGGCGGTTGTAACCATGGAAACGAGCAGTGTATAATGTGATGGAAAAATGAATCCAGCCAGCAAAGGAGGCAATATGGGCAATCACATTACATTAGTAAGTGCCTTGTATTAACTTTCTCTACATGATAAATGCTATTTGCTGAAATGACCTAACCCCATAAGCCCTTTTTTACTTTTTTCTGTCACAATTTTGTGGTGTAAATGCATTGATAATTTTCCCCATATTAATAATAATAATATTATTATTATTATTACTACTATTATTCTATATTAGTATTATTTTTCCATAATAATTAAAAGACAGAGGATGGGCTTTGATGCCTGTATTTATTCTGCATCTCCCATAAAAAAAAAAAAAAAGAGCGTTTCACCACTAGGGGATACCATCTGTACAGGCAGAGAGCAGCACTACCATAGCATTCAGTAGATTCTTATTAAAGGGATCCTTCACTTTTGGCTATATGTGCTTGTATGGTTAAATCACGTGGTCTCCCTTGGATAAGTCCAGGTGCATGTCCATCTATACCTACATCACACATCCTCCTGTGTAGATACAGGTGTATCAGTATATGGATATTTTTAAATATTTAGCTTAAGGTATGCAGGTGGAAAATACCTCTATAATATGTTAGGTACAATTTAGACTGTAGCATACTGTGGGCACCGTGTCCTGCAAATCTGTAATGTGCATGAGGCCCTGGACGATAGGCTCCCTGACTACAGATGCTGTGTTTTACTCTAAAACTTGTCAGAAACGGGGAGAAGAGTCATCAGGGTGACTCCCCGTCTGTCTCCCTACAGTGTTCTCTTTAAAAGGGTATATACTGTAGGCCATAACCATTTATCCGCTATCCACTGTATATGGGATAAATGCTAGTTCAGGACCCAGCAAGGAGCAGTGTCCAACTGGTTCTGTCCGTGACTTTGTATGGAGTGGCAGTCAAGCATGAGCCCTGCAGCTGGGGGAACTGGGGTCTTGTGTTGTAGCGGTATGACCCCCACCTATCCAATGGATGGGTGACAGTATATTCTTTTGGATGGAATACACCTTCAGGGTGCTACCACAAATTATTATTTTTTACTTGTAAAAAACACCAGAACATTATTTTTTTTTTTTTTTTTGTCTTTTAGTTGTGTTTTTTTTTTTTTTTTTTTTAATTCACGTAGTGTTTTCTTGTCTTTGTCATGCATTTGTCAAGTATTTCCCATAGACTTCCATTTGACATCTGGGACTGGCGTACTAAAAAAAAAAAAAAAAAAAAAAGGAAAAATGCACCAAACAAAACTGCAAACACTCAAGGAAAAACCTGTGTGAAACCAGCCTAAGGGAATTCTAGTGAATGCACTTTCACTTTTTTTTTACACTGTCGGGTTACAAATGAAAATGTACAGTATACCAGTCAGTGGCATAATACACAGGATTTCCATGTTCCAGGCTTTGTAACCCGACTGCCCAGTATGCCATGTTGTCTGCAGTGATAAAAGCAGAGTATGGGTACGTTGAGGATCTCTATCCACAGGGGAACATTGTCACTCCGGAGGCTGGGGAAGAATGGAGACATAAATGACACATTATCTGCTGCCTCATGTCTTTTAAGTACTAGTGAATCATTTTAGAGCGGCTCTGGAGCGACTTCCATTTATCCAGGTACAACTATAAATTCACAGGTGACGATGGCACCGCAGAAACATTTTCCAGGCCCCGGTATTTGGTGTCCTGTGATGTGATTGTAGTGAATAGATTTCAGCTGTAGGTCGGAATATATGTATCTCAGATGTTACAGGCATGGGCGCTGCTTTGTGTCCTGGAATCTGGAAATGTTCACAGAGCACATAATAATGAAAGGGCTTCTACGGGTTTATACAGGTATGGAAAAGAATGGAGCACACGCAGGCTACCATATTCCGAAATTCCCCAGTGACTGTGGGTGAGACACCGTTCACGTGGA
The DNA here is from genome assembly GCF_014858855.1 of Bufo gargarizans. Classification (NCBI taxonomy): domain Eukaryota; kingdom Metazoa; phylum Chordata; class Amphibia; order Anura; family Bufonidae; genus Bufo; species Bufo gargarizans. The sequence goes on from NC_058083.1 coordinate 446,402,707, forward strand.
TGCTAGTAATGTAAATGAACGTCAGCCCGCGGTAAGTGGCCGGACATATGTGAACAACTGCCTCAGCTATAGTCCAAATTGAGCTGATTAGGAATTTAGGATACTACGTGTTTTTGGGCCATTTAGCAAATTTTTTATGGAACCCCCTTAAAGGGGTTTCCACCTAGGACAACCCTCACCCTTAAGGTAGCTGCCCCCACGATGAGCTGATTTCTGAAAGTTTTCTGTTTCTTGGAGTGACTGTCTGCTCCAGCCAATATAGGGGATTAGCAAGTGAACCGCTATCTGATATGTAAATATGGACAGGCAGTGCCCTAAGTGGAAAGCCCCTTTAATATAGTGATATTTTGTCAGCTCTGGAGTAGGTGCTATTTATAATGGGGTTGTGCCAAGTGTTTAATTTATCCCCCATGATCATGAGAACGGGTGTTTCATTCCCTGTTCTGATGGAGCTGTAGATTGTGCACATGCCCTGCCACTTGCGCCGGAGATGGCTGAGCGCTATACTCGGCTACCTCCGGAGTAGCAGTGAGCAAGCACGCGCCGGGGGAACTAGAACCCAGTTCTCGTGCTCAGTGAGGGTCCCAGCGGTCAGGCTAAAAACTTGGCACAGCCCCTTTGAATACACTTTAGCTTTGGCAATAGATGGACAGGGAGTATTATGGGCCTGCGCAGTGTGAGATATGACTGCTCCCTGTACTGATGAGAGCAATGTGCTCTATTGATGCAGTCCCCTAATATTTAAAGGGATCGTGCCACCATTAAATGTTATTTTAATGTAATTCAGCATGAAAAACTAGTTCATTTTTTAAAAGGAGAGAGCTGCAGCAGGAAGGACATGCCCCCTGAGCTGCAGCAGGAAGGACACGTCCCTGAGCTGCAGGCCACGCCCTCTGAGATGCAGCAGGAAGGACACACCCCTGAGCTGTCAGCTTGAGAAAAAATCTGACCAAGCAATGAATGGGGAGATCTCTGGACCCATGGGAGGAACAGGGCTGGTTCTAGCTTTGTTAGAAAGAGGTTATTATTATACTATATGATTTTTTACATTAATCATGGGATAACCCCTTTTAACTCCTTCCTACCGTGCATAGAAAAAAGTACCTCACATGTAGTCCCAGAGATACATACGGCATGTAACGCCGCCACAATTTCCTTCTTCGCCGTCTATAGAATGTGATGTAATTATGTATTTGTTTGAATGAAACATGTCTGGACCTCTTCTCTGAGATCACTACACTGGCACTGAGGGGAGGACAAGGGAGCGAGGAGACTGCTGAGCATGTTAGTCCACCACTGAAGGTTCAAGAACTTGGATCAGAAAGATAAACAGCAGGGGGCGCTACCAGAGACGACAATGTCATGTACATAGAAACCTTAGTCATTTTATTGCACGTATACTGCAATGATACTTTATTTGAAATGCCCTATTCATTGCATGGTAACCCTTTTCATGGGATAACCCCTCTAAGGCTGAATTCACACATGGCAGATTTGTTGCAGAAATATCTGCGATTGGGGATGTTTCGGCAGCAATTACATTCAATGGGCGGAAGAAATCTGCGTCAAAGAATGTTTCAGACATCAGACCTAACGTACAGTATGGGCAGAACATAGACATGTACCAGGGTTTATCCATGCAGTAAAGTGGAGTTTGTCATTTGGTGCTTTTTGTCAAAGCTTTTGGATTTATCCCGCTGCAGTGAATTCAGCTCTGCTACATCTGTACATAGTGCTGTGACAGAGCGGGTCAGATCCCGGCTCCCCTCTTCTCCTGCCGTTTTTTGTGAATATTATTTTCATAAAGGTAGCGGCGGAGCGGCAAGCCTTCATTGCAGCTCAGTGTTATTTTTTACATAAATCATGACATAACCTCTTTAAAAGAAATTCACTGTTAAACCAGGCACAATGCCTTGTGGGGCATATCAGCAGAATGTAAAGATACCTTAGCATTCTGTTGCTTTGTTCTGGAATAAAAATACTTTTAATTAATATTTAAATGAGCCATTAAGTGCACTGAAGGTGGGCCCAAGTGCACTCTTGCTGCGGTTTCCTCTGTCAGCTCCTCCCTCAGAGGAGATCACAATGCAGAAAGGTGGGAGTAGAGGGAGGGCTGGCAGAGGAAGCCGGAGGAGCACCCGTTCCCAGAGTGCCTTGGCCCTGCCCTCAGTGCACGTAACTGCACACTTGCACATGGATTGACAAAAAGAAAAGTATTAATGCGTTTAGCTGAGCTTACTCTGGTTTGAGGGTATGTTCACACTGCGTTTTTACAGTGCAGATATTGAAAACGCTGACAAATCACCTCCACTGACTTCAATGAGAAATCCGCTTGTTAATTTACATACCAGTGTTTTGTTTTTAAAGCTGCCCAATGGAAAAAAGAAATGATATCTTCATTCTCGGTGCGGATTCTGTGTCAAATCCACAACCAGGATCAAAAACTGCTGAAAAAATAATATTGCTAGTTCTCTTACCCGGCGTCTGGAAAACTTCAAAAGGCCTATATGAGCCGGTCCAGTCCAAACGTGAAATGGCTTTCTTCAGAATGAAAGACAGTCTTTCATTCTGAATATAATATATAATTATAGTGATATAGCACATGGACAACCCCTTATCACAGCTTCCTCTACGTCAAATGCATTTAATGTGTCAGCGTGCTTGATAATTAAAGAGAATAATTTCTGCGTCACAAGACCCATTTTAATTTGATACATTTTTACTAAAAGTAAGATTCGGATCAATACATACTATAGATTTTTGCAGAAATTTTTCCCTTGCAAGCCTAGCAGTCGATACCTAATTTCTTTGTAGGCATACCACACGTAATATGTTGAATAAAAAATAAAAGCCGGCAGAATGTTTTGTGTCTGAGAAGTGCAGTCTGGCGTCTCCTCTTTGCATACACGTCGGGGTGTTGATATGCAGAATGCACTGGGTAGACCTTTTTAGTATTTTCCAACTCTGTGCTTGTTATGTTTTTCATGTTATTTATTAGCAGCGGTGGCAGTCACAGCACTGGGGATGCTCTCTGCATCCTTCAGCAAAAAGAGAAAAAAAAATCACTTTAAATTGTCAAGTTCCTATTGATGCATTTAGCTGCTGCTGGTCCATTGATAATGCGCTGCACAGATACAGTAGCTAGAGAGTCATCTCATCTCCCAGATCTAAATTAATGCAGCAGCATATCTGTCCCTTCGGTACTGTTTAAAATGTTAATTTAGCTTGCCACGCAGAAGAAATTTGGAGAAGGATCTGTAGAAGGATTCTTTGGTAGTATAACCCTTTTATCATATACTCATGGTTTAACTAGAGATGAGAATGGATGTACGGCTTAAACATAGCCAAATAAGCATTTCTTCCTATCTGTAATTGTGATGGATGTCATAGACCTCAACACTGCCAAAAATAGCTGAAGATATCTACAAGTGACTTTGGGATATTAATATGTACTGATAGATGTGTGTGTGTGTGTATATATGTATGTGTGTATATATATATATATATATATATATATATATATATATATATATACATACATACACACACACACCTAATTATAGATAGATAGATATAGAGAGAGAGCAATATAGACAGATATAGAGAGAGAGATATTGGAGATATGAGATAGATCCGATAGATGTATATAGAGAGAGTGCTACTGCAGATATGATAGATACTGTAGATTAGATAGATAAAAGACTGATAGATGTATATAGAGAGATACTGTAGATATAATAGATGTGAGATAGATATAGAGAGGGATAGATGTCAAATATGAGATTGGTAGATGGATAGATATGAGATTAGAGATATGGGTTATAGGTGGGTTCACATTCCGTTTTTTTTCCATCTTTTTAATGTATACAAAAAATGTATATGTTAAACGGGTGCCTCAGACTGATGCTATACAGTGGCATCTGTTCACCATAGATTTCCATTGTGAAAGAAAAAAAAAAAAGTATGTTTTTTACCATTGTTAAAAAAAAAGTTTCACGTTATTTTACCAGACTGTGCAGGATACAAGAACGTGGTGTGCTGCGTTTTTGTATCTTCTTTTTCTGTTTTTTTGTAACGTATACATCAAACTGAGGCATAAAACGTGATGTGAACCCACCCTTAGATGGTCATTTATAGAAGTAGTAACTGCACTCTGTATAGATCAACAATTACAATGACTGGATCAGACTGTGTTGTTCTGTAAATATACTGCAGGGTAATGTTGTAGGTTATAGACATACCTGAAAATCTAAACTGTGCGATATGACATTTGAAGTCAGCTTTTGGTCTCATTTAGATTTAAAGGGGTTGTCTCACTTCATCAAGTGGTATTTATCTAGTAGAGAAAGTGAATTCAATGCAGGTACTAATGTATTGTGATTGTCCATATTGCTTCCTTTGCTGGCTGGATTCATTTTTCCATCACAATATACACTGCTCGTTTCCATGGTAGTGCCCACCCTGCAATCCAGCAGCGGTGGTCGTGCTTGCACACTATAGGAAAAGGTGTCGATCTTTCTCTGCACTTTTTTTTCTATAGTGTGCAAGCAATTCCGCAGCCTTCAGCATGGACAACACTTGCTGGTGGCCGTGCTTGCACACTATAGAAAAAAGTGCTGAGAAAGACTGACACCTTTTCCTATAGTGCGCAAGCACGACCACCGCTGCTGGATTGCAGGGTGGGCACTACCATGGATAGGAGCAGTGTATAATGTTACGGAAAAATGAATCCAGCCAGCAAAGGAAACAATATGGACAATTACAATACATAGTAACTGCCTTGTATTAACTTTTTCTACATGATAAATGCCATTTACTGAAGTGAGACAACCCCTGTATTGAAATACAGAGATAAATATGGACACCAGGTGCAGTCCTTGTCTGGATTTTTTATTTATATTTTGTACTGTGTTATGGTCTTCCATGACAGATACATTACTAATACTGATTCATAACATGGATGTTATAATGTGAAATATGGATCTATATCACAGCTGCATTTTTCTGGCGCCATTACCTTTTATAGGCAGAATACCGCAAACCGCACTGACAACATATGGAATTATTGTATAAACAGTGTGGCGATGTGAACTGTAAAATGCATGGGAAAGTCCCGGAAGGGGGGGGGGGGGGGTATATCTCTCCCAGGTTCCTCAACTGGCTGAGGTGGGTGAAATCCAGAATGACGCTGCCTTCAGTAAATTTAGTTGCTGAAGCTATTTTCTTTATTTTATCAGGGCCGGATTTTACTTGGATTGGGATGGTAGATTTTGGCAGTGGGACCTCCCAATCCCCCCCCCCAGTCCGGGGCAGGTTTTCCCTAGCAGGAAGGGATCCCCAGATGAGGCCTGCTCTAAACAGGCTGGGATAAAGCACCTCCTAGTGTGTCAGTCTGGGAAGAGAGAGAGTGAGAGTGATTTGAAACAGAGACCTGCAGAAGCTATGTTAGTGTGGTCTCAGCTGGGTTAGGCTGAGGGGCCATTAGGCTGGGCAATAGGCTGGAATTTGGGGGACTCTTATTTGCTACAGCCTGGAGTCTGCTGGACTACTGGGCTATTTTAGGGTACATATGATTTTGGTTGCTCTATATTACACTTTTTGTGAGGCAAGGTAACAAAAATAGCTGTTTTGGCACCATTTTTTTTGTTATTTACAGTGTTCATCTGACTGGTTAGATCATGTGGTATTTTTATAGAGCAGGTTGTTACGGACACGACAATACCAAATATTACTTTTTTTGGTTGTTTCAGTTTTACATAATAAAACATTTTTGAAAAAAAATAGTTTTTAGTGTATCCATATTCGGAAAGCCATAGTTTATTTTTTATTTTTGGTCGACTTATGTAGGGTCTAATTTTTTGCGGGATACTTATTGGTACAATTTTGGAGTGTGTATGACTTTTTGATCGTTTGGTATTACACTTTTTGTGATTTAAGGTGACAAAAAATGGCTTTTGACGCCGTTTTAATTTTTAGTTTTTTACGGAGTTCACCTGAGGGGTTAGCTGATGTGACATTTTTATACAGCAGGTTATAACGGGCGCGGCGATAACTAATATGTACTTTATTTAAATTAAAGTTTTACACAATAACAGCATTTTTTAAACAAAAACAAATCATGTTTTAGTGTTTCTATATTCTGAGAGCCATATTTATTTATTTTTTGGGCGATTGTCTTAGGTAGGGTCTAATTTTTTGCGGGATGAGATGACTGATTGGTATGATTTTATTGTGTGTATGACTTTTTGATCGCTTGGTATTACACTTTTTGTGATGTAAGGTGACGAAAAAATGAAATTATTATTATTATTTTTTTACGGTGTTCACCGGAGGGGTTAAATCATGTGATATTTTTATAGAGCAGGTCGCTATGGACGTGGCAAATCCTAATATGTTTGAATTTTTTAAATATATTTTTTAAACAAAGTTTTATACACAATTTTTTAAACAAAAAAAAAAATCATGTTTTAGTGTCTCCATTGTTTTTTTTTTTTTTTTTTTTGGCGATTGTTTTAGGTAGAGGCTCATTTTTTGCGGGATGAGGTGACTGTTAGATTGGTACTATTTTGGGGGGCATACGCCTTTTAGATCGCTTGGTGTGGCACTTTTAGTGATGTAAGGTGACAAAAAATGTTTGTCACAGTTTTTATTTTACTTCTTTAACAGCGTTCACCTGAGTAGTCTCTGAGGAGTACAATACATTCTGTATTGTACTGAATTGAACTGTCAGCGTCTCACACAGTGAATACAGCACGTGTGTATGCAGCAGGGGCCCGGCTATCGGTAACATTCGGGCTCATGCTGCGGATCAGGCTAGTGCAGATCACTTCACGTACATGCACGTGAGGATGCGGCAAGGAGTCGCATTCGCTCACATACATATACGTGATAATGCGGGAAGGGATTAAAGGGCCGGAAGCCCAAGTAAGAGACTGACCTGTGGAAATTTTATTTTATTTTTTTCCTGTGTTGCTAGAGTACTGTCTGTTGCTATGGGGTGGATGGAGGAGTTCACCAAGCAGCTGATGCGGGCCAATCTGAAGGCTAGCCAAAGGCAAGTAATGTGGTAACAGGAGCAGGAAAAGCTCATGGGCGGGTTAGAAAGACAAAGAGACGTTCTAACCCAAGGCGTTTCCCATGGTAACCACTGTGCTGAGGAACTGGCCAGTGACCTCGTGACCAGGAACCAAGAACTGCAGGTTCTCAGGATGCGCTTGGAGGCAGAGAGGGAAGCTTTGAGGGTGCAACTGCAGTTGGCCCTGGAGACTAAGTCTTCAACACTGAGGGGACACTTTGTAAAAGTTCAAGGTGTCGGTGATGTACCTGGAGTTCCAGAGAAGGTGGGGAATGCTGTTGTCAAAGGCAACCGACGGGAAGAGAGTGAGATGAAGGGCAGTGCGGCTCTCCAGAGTTCAAGTGTTCACTGAGAGACTCAAGTAAGAACTGAGACTTGTGAACTTGATATTGGAAAAGGGCTCATGCATGAGGGAATGTTTGGCCGGGATCTCCCCTTGTTTTGGGACTTGTTACGAAATGGAAACACTTCTGCAGAAAGTGACGTAACTCCTGCAGAACCTGTACGTATCCCTTTAAATGTGAGTGTAAGGGAAAAAAGCATTGAAAACAATGGTGTTGATAAGGTGCAAAGCGGTTGTGCCAAGTTTGTGAAAATGCATAATGAAAATGTGATGTCATGTGAAATATGTGATTATGATGACATGCCTCTTCCCTTGCAGGTTGTAGTCAGGGGAGAAGAGCCCACTGGGGGTAAAATGTAAATGATGCAGAAGTGCTGATAAATGTGGAGAGAACACAGCTGGGGGAACCCACTGTGAAAAATGTGCAGGAAAATGTGGCAGGGCCAGAGGGTATACCGCATGTACCAGAGGTGGATATGCAGTCTCCACGGTGTTCTATGGTTAATAAAGAAATGTCCAAGGTGGGGATTAGCTCATGTGTGGACCCAGAGGTCAGAATTGATAATGACATTAGTAGTATATGTGAGATATGTGCTGTGACTAATAGCAACTCAGAGAGTGAGGCTGCCATGTCAAGGTACTGCGAAACTAAGGTGGTAACTAGTAGCGACCAGACGACAGATATACCTGATGAGAGTTAAGTGGGAAGACGTCAGTCTAGAGTCTGAGACCCATGCCCAGGCAGTGATAGATGACCTGACAGGTCAGTACGGATGCAAATTTGAAGATGTTTTTGCCTGCTCCTCACAGTCCCTAGATACACTAAAGAAATGGACTAGCTGTTCTCGCAGAGCAACTGGAAAAAGCTCCAGAAGAGTCAAAGGAGGAGACTCAGAAAGAGGTGAATTAACTAAAAGATCTAGAGTCACAAATAGAAGCGGAAATTCTCCAACTTCAAGAACTTGCAGCTTCTGAGCGATCCAGACGTCATGTGGACTATGAAAGAGATGAGCTGGCTGATGAGGTCTCAAACAGCATCTTAGGAAAATCTGCTCTCTTGGAGGAGAAAAGACAGTTAGAAGCCAGGATTGCTCAACTTGATCAAGAGTTGTGTGATCGAATGGTGGACCTGGACCACCAGAGACCAATTGTGTCTAATTGGAGAAGAAACAGAAGAAGTTTGACCAGCTCCTAGCTGAAGAGAAAACTCCTCGACCCGGTATGCCGAGGAATGTGACCGAGCGGAGACTGATGCTCGGGAGAAGGAGCCCAAGGCCCTCTCCTTTGCTACAGCCCTTGAAGAAACGCTTGAGGAGCGATATGAATTTGAGAGGCTGAACAGGCAACTCAGAGCAGAGATGGAAGATCTCATAAGCTCAAAGGATGACGTCGGGAAGAACGTCTATGAGCCGGAGAAGTCTGTGTGCTCTCAAGCAGCAGGTGGAAGAAATGAGGACTAAACTTAAGGTTGGAGGCAAGAGCTTCTCGAGATGACAGGTTGGCTCAATCAAAGGAACAGTCATATAGAAACATGGAAGTGTGGACATCTACATAGAATAACTTGGTTTCATAATTAGGGTATCTTACATATGTAAACAATATGGGTTCTGAAGAGATAAGTGTGAATGAGGCCTTGCGGTGATAGATGTATGTTTATACTTTGCCTATAATCTTACTCTATATACCCTTTAGTTTTATTTTATGATCTGAATGGCTGGTACAGTATGTCATACTAGCTTTTATTTATTCATATGGTTGCTATAACCACAATTGTTCCTTTCCATGGTATTGTAAAAGTATTGGAATGTGGTACAAAACCATAAGCAACGATAATTACAGATAATTTATAGTACTTATTTATGTACATATGGTGCTATGTATTTCTATATTTTCATATATATTTTACTATCATCAATTTCCTATCTATCTAGAAAAACAAATGAGTAGCAGCACACCACTAAATGCACTAAGGGTGGATAAACAGGTGAATGTGTGAACAGGGTCAAATACATGACTACCATACTTACTATTAAGTGGAGTAGAAGCTCTTAGCGCATAATAATTGATCAAAAATATGTCGGGCCTATCTACATTTTTTTTTACATAGTTGCTATGGTAGCTTGCACCTGCTTTTAAATCAATTATCTCTGGAGGACTTGTTCCTTTTTTTTTTATTATGTATATATAGTAGAGGAGTAGGCATCCTCTGTGGAACTTAGCACTCCCGCCCACCTGCCTGGTGCTTTTAATCAGAGTTACAATGGAGCTGGACACTCCGTGTTAGAGTAGGTCCCATCTGATGAGAAGCCACCTTGACGTTTGGTAGATGGGCCCGACATATTTTTGATCAATTATATGCACTAAGAGCTTCTACTCCACTTAATAGTAAGTATGGTAGTCCTGTATTTGACCCTGTTCACACATTCACCTGTTTATCCACCCTTAGTGCATTTAGTGGTGTGCTGCTACTTATTTGTTTTTCTACATAGTTGCTATGGTAGCTTGCACCTGCTTTTAAATCAAGTATCTCCTGGAGGTGATGTTCCTTTTTTTGATTATCTATCTACCTATCTAATCTGTGAGGCAGCACTCAAAAGTAAGTGAAAAAAGAAGTGGACTCTCTTTATTCATCCCTACTGCGATGTTTCAACCCAGGATAATGAGGTATTTAACAAGCTTCATTTTTTCACTTACTTTTGAGTATTGCCTCATTTTTTGTGATTTTAATATAATGGCATTGGGGCTAAAGACCTCTTGAGGATTTGCATCTATCTATCTATCTATCTATCTATCTATCTATCTATCTATCATCTATCTGATATCTATCTATATCATCTATCTGATATCTATCTATCTATCTATCTATCTCATATCAATCTATCTATCTCATATCAATCTATCTAGCTATCTATCTCATATCTATCTATCTATCTATCTCCTATCTATCTATCTATCTATCCATCTCATATATCTATCTATCTATCTATCTGATATCTATCTATCTATCTATCTATCTATCTCATATCAATCTAATCTATCAATCTATCTATCTCATATCAATCTATCTATCTCATATCAATCTATCTATCTTATATCTATCTCTCTATCTATCTTATATATATCTCATATCTATCTATCTTATATATATCTATCTATCTCATATCTATCTATCTATCTATCTCATATCTATCTATCTATCTATCTATCTATCTATCTTATATCTGTCTATCTTATATATATCTATCTATCTCATATCTATCTATCTTATATATATCTCATATCTATCTATCTTATATATATCTCATATCTATCTATCTTATATATATCTATCTATCTATCTATCTCATATATATCTATCCTATTAGCATACATATACACCCAGACACACACACACTCACAGGATGTATGCACAGGATCTGCGAGCAAATGGCCGGTTTTACAAGGCTGTAATCTGGTATTGCCGTGATGGAAAAAGAACTTGTGAACACATGTGTATGAATGGAGTTATTCCACAGTTAATGGGAGATTTACGACTGATAAAATCGCTACAGAACAGCAAGTGGTGGAGATTGTGTTTTTATTTTAATATGAGAGCCAAGTCTTGCATTAGGACGTTGTTGAAGCCAGTGCAGAAAATAAACGGCACCCATGGGACCGAGGAGCATTCTGTTAGGCTGAAGGGCCTTTAATAATCGCATAGCCTAATAGGAGTTTAGATGGAGTATGTGTGTGTGTGTGTAAAAGCTAATCTCGTCCCCTGATTCCATAATAACGTATGCACAGTAACACAGAGCAGTTATGATGTGTCGGCACTACCGCTTTTAATAGGTGACTTTTTAAATGAAAAGATAAGTTTGCTGAGTGACTTTTCTCGAATTCACTTAACGAAAGCCCATAAACTATGCTGCAAGTTTAACAACCACAAGCAGCAGAGGAAGAGATTACATCTTTCTCTCCGATCGCAACGGCAGATAAAATATACATCTCGCCTTAGTGATTGATACATAGCTCGCCTCCTTCTCCCGAGAAGCCGCACTCCAAATATTCATAACACAATAAAACAAATTTTAAATTACGGCTGGAAATATTTTGTGAGTAACTTTCATAGGTGCGTATATCAGCCAGTTTGTATCTCGCATATAAAGCAGAACTTCCTAAACATGGAATAATGAAGATCTGCACACTGCCAATTTTTTTATTTTGTTTTTTTATTTACCTTTTTCAGGGGTTTAACTATTTCCTACCCATGTTCTCTTTGTTTTAAGCAATTATTGTCTTTTACGTAAGTGAAAAATGCAACCTTAAACAAATAATTTCTTACGGTTCTATTAAGGGTGAAAAATTTGGGTCAGCCGGCGCCGTTTATTTTCTGATGTCTGCCAGGTAATATTAAGGCAGGAAAAGTAAGTGTATTGTTTGGCTGCAGTGCACAGTACGCCGGAGACGGAGCTCGAGGACTTCAGCTCTTCTACACTAGATGGCAGTTTTGTCTTATCTTTCAGGTTGAACATTTTGAACATGATGGAACAGGAAAGGCCATCAATGTTTAGTCTGCACTCAAATGGTCTCTGTATGACCAGTGTAGACCCCATGGACTTCCTGGAACATGTGTTAGCAATTTAGCTGCAGACATTTCTTTCTTTGTTTTTACTGCCTGGCTCTTTGAGAAAGTGTTGGTGCTGGGTTATGGGCTGTCTGGATCATGTCAGAGGCCATGGGGATCAAGTTCATGTGACAGGCTAGACTGAGGAAGGATGAAGTTAGAGGAGGTAAGAAAACTGACCCTGCCTTTCTGCAGCAACAAGTCACTCGGTCGTCTGTGGTGTAAAGCCAGAACGACTGGGCGTTTTTACTTTTAATACAGCTGAACAAACAAAACACTTTGCCCATTTTACTTTTTCATATTTCATCACTAATCGTACATTCCTCCAAAAATGTATTCTGATACTCCATCAGTTTCTAACATCCCCTCTTATTATTATTATTTTTTTCCTCTCTCTTCTAGCCCCATCCAGACGAGGGGACCTGGAGATCCTCGCATACTGTATGCTCCACTGGATATGTGGGAAACTACCCTGGGAGCAGAGCTTACGAGATCCTTCTACTGTCCAGGCTTCCAAAACAAAGTATGGTTTAAAAAATAAAATGCCAAAATATAGTGTTGGGTGTAAATATTATCGCAATAGTGTAGCCATGAGAATAACATAATTTGTTAAAAAACTTCTGTTAAATTTGGTTTTCCCCCTTCTTCACGGTATGTTCAGATGTGGTGTTTTCACTGCAGATTTTGCCTTTTATTGTTTTTGGCAGATTTTGCCTCTCTTTTTCATAGTTTTTTTGGCAGGAAATAATTTTGTGTACTTTGTACAATAGCAAAAAAAAAAAAATACTGAGAAAAAACTATGTGTGAACATAGCCTTACACTGCACTAATGCTTTATTCAGGTACGTCGTTAGGGTGGGCTTCTACAGCAGTGATGTCGAACCTTTTAGAGGCCGAGTGCCCAAACTGCAACCCAAAACCCACTTATTTATTGTAAAGTGCCAACACGGCAATTTAACCTGAATACTATAGTTCAATATAGTATATATTCCAAGTACTTTATCATTTAGCTATTAAAGCCTGCCTACATTCCATACGCTGCTTGTGCTGTTCATAGTGCGCCCTGCGCTGATGAATGGCAGGAAAAGTCTAAGGCATATTGATACATCATAAACTTTTTTCACAGTGTGGGTGCCCACAGAGAGGGCTCCCGTGCCATAGGTTCGCCATCACTGTTCTACAGTATAATCCTCAAATATTGGTTTGTATAACGGCAGATTTCATCAGACCAAAATATTTGCACATGAATGGCTAGAAAAAAAGTAAGCTTAATATGTGATTTTATACAATAAAAAAGCAAAAAGGTTCAGATGATTGGAATTTAATGGAAATGACTGTTCTTTAAGAACACTCATTGGAATCGGTTACTGCACCAGTTGTAAAGTCCTTAAGGTATCATATACTGATAAGCCCCCTTAAGATATACCGTTGTGCATTGCTGTCTAAAGCAGTATTATTTCTATAACTTTTCCTTGCATTCTATTCATTCTTCATTCCGAGAATATTCTAGGCAGTGGAAGGCTCATTAGGAGGTACGAGTATGGGATAATGTAGATTAACGTGATTGTTTGGTCATTCGGTTTTCACAGGCAGAGATTTCTTACATCATGCTTTTTAAATTAACCCTACACTGGCCTGTCCTAGCATATTTCATCTCATTAAACTAGTCACAGGTCTTCATGTCACAGGGTGGTACATTATTATCAAAGCTTAATCAGCGGCTGTGATTACTGCATTTTAAGACCAAAGCAATCTAAGTCCACTTTCACACTGTACAGTTTTGGTCAGTGTTCTGCCTCAGTGTTTGCAAGCCACAACTGGGAGTGGAACCTGCAGAGAGAAAGGAAGGATTTGTGTCTCTTCAGTGTCCCGGACCTACTCCTGGTATTTGCTTACAAATACGCACTGTGTGAATGTTGCCTTATTGGCAGTACTGACAAAAACTAACTTGTCGCCTGAATTACAGGATATCCAAGCAACATGATTTTTGTTTGCCAAATTCTGATGGTGATGATGGATTAAAGATAAACACATACATGTAAAAAAATCAGATAGTCTTTACCATGTGCTCAATTTTTTATATATATATATATATATATATATATATATATTACATAAATACATCATATAAATGAGCTTTTATTATCAATTGTTTATTCCTAATGGCAATACCAGATTATAGCCTTGCAAAACCGCCCTATATACATGCAGGTCCTGTGCCTACATCCTGTGTGTGTACAATATATGATAGAGACATAGAAAGAGAGAGATGAAGAGATAGATGGATGGAGATATAGATCGCAGTAAGGGTGAATAAAGAGTCCACTTCTTTTTTTCACCATAAATCTATACAACACTGGCACCATCATGATAGAAGGCAATGAGGACAACTTAACACAGTTTGAAAGAACCTTTCCTCCTATCAAAAACCTGGCCCAAAAATACAAGTCAGAAGAAAAACCAGAGACAACCCCCCAAAGACCCCCCCTGAGGCTTTAGGTGAAAATGCTTCCCACCCAACACACGGCATTCTCAGATACTTTTTTATCTCAATTAGAAAGAGACTTCATTCAATTCAAGGAAGAACTTTAACCCCGTAGGGATCCATGACGTACCGGTACGGCATGGATCCTGAGTCCTTAAGGACCCATGACGTACCGGTACGTCATGAGTTTAAAGTGAGATTGTGGCGTCCCAGGGGTTAATCCGCACAGGATGCCGGCTGAAATCATTCAGCCGGCATCCTGTCACAACACTGGTGATCGCATTGGTGTACAGTGGTTATACCAGAGTGTCAGCACATTGCTGACTCCCTGGTATAAACGGCTGACATCTGTGAATGGATGTCAGCCGTTTAACCCTTTCCATACAGCGGTCCATACAGACCGCTGTATGGATAGAGTTAACAGTAAGATGCGGCTCCCTCCCTCTCCCATCAGGGGGCTGCTGTGCCTTTGCAGCCCCCCGACAGGATGGGGTGACAGAGGGAGGGAGCCCCAGTCCTTACCCTTCCCCGTCTGCGAAGTTGTGGCCACAACTTCGCAGACGGGGAAGGTTCCCATGGCAACAGGACGCCTTCACAGGCGTCCTGCTGTCCATGGTGCTGAACAGATCTATGCTAAAGGCATAGATCTGTTCAAAGTGTAAATAAAGTACAGTACAATATATATTGTACTGTACTGTATTATACAGACATCAGACCCACTGGATCTTCAAGAACCAAGTGGGTCTGGGTAAAAAAAAAAATCAAAAAACACATTTATCACTGATTAAAAATGAAAAAAAAAAAAATTCCCTACACGTGTTTGGTATCGCCGCGTCCGTAACGACCTGATCTATAAAACGGTCATGCCACTTTCCCCGCACGGTGGGGCCCACTTTCTGATATACTGTCCCAAATACTGTCCCAAATAATCCAGGAGACTCTCTGATCTACTCCCAGACTTCAGCTCCATGGAGGAATTAGAGAAACTGCCCATCCTATGGGGAGAGGAAGAGAACACTGTGGACATAGCAGCACAATACTGCCACAGACTGAGAGGAATGTGATATGCCATGGACTCCGATACCCTGACCCGGGGTGTGTCCCCCCCCCCCCCATGTTGATATGCCAAGGACTCCTGTACATCGACCCCGGGTGTGTCCCCATGTCTCAACCCCCTATTTCCCACATGCTTTGGCAATACTAATGTATAATTTTAGACATGCCAGTAAAGCTTGATTGATGGATAGTAGAAGGAGAGACAGAGATAGATGAAGTGATAGATAGTACGTTGATAGTAGATGAAGAGTTGGGTAGATGGAGAGGTAGGAGAGCTAGATAGAGATTGGAGAGAAAGATAAACAGTAGATGGATAGCTATGAGAGATAGATGGAGAGGTAGATCTTGTAGATTGTAAGCCCTCACGGGCAGGGCCCTCTCTCCTTCTCTATCAGTTTGTAACCCGTCTTGTTCATGCTTAGTACTTTAATAATAATAATAATAGATAGTAGATGAAGAGATGGATAGTAGATGGAGAGATAGGAGTGAAAGACAGATAACATTTATAGTGTAGATTAATTTCTTATGGTTGGCATCCACATCTATGTAGTTGCTGTCCTCTAAGTGGTTAACTCATGGTGAAATCGGCCCCTCATATAGTACGTTGGGGTAAGGACGGATATGCTGTTTAAATATTGATCATATTCTCGCTGTTAATTTGAAGTTTAAATTTTGGACAGACTTCATCCAGAAAATGTCTAAAATTAATATACGGAACCAAAATCGAAAGGTTAACCTTTTTTCCCCCCCTTTTGTTGTTTATATGACTTTAAAAAATGGTAATCTCAACATTAAATGCACTGAGTTAGAAGAATCAGAATGACTCCTTCTTCTTTGCTCTTATTATTTATGAATTTAAGCCTCTTACCATGAATAATACATATATGAATATAAAAGTGAATATCATTGGAAAAGGATAAAGAACGCACAAAAACGGAACACACTGAACAATTCCCTTTAAACAGCGCACCATTTTATATCCCAGTTCAGTGCCAAGGCTGACAGTTTTAGAAACCCTCCATTTGCTTTGTAATCACAATATTACCGTAATCTCTTGTACAAGGAAGATACTAGAACTGTGGAAGATGGAAGAATATTGGCAAAGACTAATAGGAGACCTCTTGACCGCATTCCACTGCCAAATCTATTTATGAAGGAAATATATATATATATATATATCCTCACAATTGTTACATCCTCACATAAGCTACCGTTTCTGTTCGGCTCATCCCATTTATCTGCTCTTTGTACAATGCATTGTTGCATTTTTTGATTACACCTCTGTAAAAAAAAAAAAATATATATATATATATATATATATATATACAGTGGATACTGTACAGTTCACAAAAATGGCTGACATCTGGTCCTGGGGGGGGGGGGGGTACAAATGAGGGAACTATTCCTGTTCAATTATAATCACAAGAGGCAGAATATAAGCAGAAGTCACAATCACGGGCTACAACATAAAAAAAAACCCATCAGAGCTACTGTATGTGTTGCAGGGCCCATCTCTTTTACTTCCAGGTGTTCCCCTTTTTGTAAAATCACAACTTTAGCGGAGGTGGGTCACAATGATGTTAGGAGACAAAACATAAGAGTATCTATTTTCAGGCTGTCTAAGCAGTGAGTTGAAGACATGGAGAAGGGGGATGTAGCTGCAGCATTATTTGAGATGGAGGGAGAGAGCAGAAATATGGGGCTATCAGAATGGCACAGCCATATTCATTTCTCTCAGAAGCAGGGGTGTCTCTGTAATGTGCACTGTACCTTAGTGACCTTACTTCCCACTATTTTTTATTTTTTTTTCTAGGGAGCTCAGAAAGCTGATAAAGAAGGAGACATCACACTTGGGCCTCATGCACACGACCGTTCCGTTTTTTTTGCGGTCCGCAAAAAACGCAAGCCGTCTGTGTGCCTTCCGCAATTTGCAGAATGGGCGGCCCATTGTAGAAATGCCTATTCTTGTCCGCAAAACTGACAAGAATAGGATATGCTATATTTTTTTTTTTTTGCGGGGCCACGGAACGGAGCAACGGATGCTTTTTTTTTTTTTTTTTATAACGCCAGTGCAAATCTATGTATGGAGGGATTCAGCAATTTTCTAATACAGAGTAATCGACAAAAATGCTGTTCTTATATCAGTTACAAATGACTTTAACATGGGTGTGACTGCAGGCAGCTAATAGGCTCTGACTAACCGTCACAAGATGCCAATATTTTGAAATTCTCAAGCATAGTTGTAGTATTTTCTGTATTTCTTACTTTTTAATTGCTGTCATATTGCGCTGTGTCACATGGCCGTGGACTTGTTTCTTTCACAGTGCATGGAAAGTAGGAGCCTGTGACAGTTTTACTTTCCCAATTTTCAGCAAAGTTATTGGGTGGACTTTTATAGAATTCAGTCAATACCGAAATAGTTTAATTTGGGGAATCTAAAGAGAATGTATAGTATATACAACATTTTAACCTTGAGCACTTTTGTCTCACCTGATGTAAAATTCTAAAAAATTAAGCAACTTTGCCAAAATAACAAACTTCCTGTGTTTTGTACTGCAATTCTGTCCTATTCAAGTGCCCGAGAGGCGTGTGATGAATGAACGATATTCCACACCTTTCATTCATGTACGTTTTGTGATTTACAGTTAGGCTCCTGCTGCAACAACCAGAATTGGAGCTAACTGATTCTGGCCAATTCACCACTTGGATGCCATGGTCAATAGTGACTGCGGCATCAAAATGGTCAGACGGAGGGACTTCGTCGAATCCAACTTCTGTCCCCCCATCGTTCTAGAGGTAGGACTAATAGGTTGTTATGCTGAAAGGCATAATGCACTGCATTACAGAAGTGTTACTGTCTAGACTAAGTGATTAAGCTTATGAATGCTTATAGAGAGTCTGTAGCCAAGAAATTAAAAATAAAATGATTAAAAAGTCATATGTAACCCCAAAATGTTACCAATGAAAATATCAGCAAGGTGCCACACAGCTCTGTTGCTGAAATAAGATCGTAGTTTTTTCGGAATATGGTGCCACTAATGCAAATGTCATTTATTTTATTTTTTTATCTTGGGCCTCTTTCACACGAGCGTGACGGATTGGCTCCGGGTGCGTTCAGTGAAATTTGCACCATTTCGCAAGCAAGGTCAGTCAGTTTTGTCTGCGATTGCGGGTGCAATCCGCTTTGATGTGTAATGGAATGAAAAGGGTGGCTCACCTGTTCACCAGCAGGATGCAGGTGCTCAAATCAGTATGGTTCACCCGCTCACACAGTTAAAAAATAGTACAAATGATGATTGGCACTCTCTCTGGATTCACAACAAAAACTTTTGTACTTGAAATGGAGTCAATCCCACTATAACAGTAAATACCTAATAAACAAGTAGTTGGTAAAATTGTTTACACACCTAGATAAAACAGAAGAATAAAATATTCGCAACAATAAGCAAATCCTAATATATTCGAATTGTTATAGTCGTAATCTTGTATCTCTTACAACATGCGATTATTGCAACAATGCTTCCACACTAATATCAAGCCTCTGTAGGTCTATGTCCATAACAGGAACCGTATATACATGTCCTTTTAAATACCACTTGTTTGTATAGCAATGGAGCCGATATAAATAATTCACTGAAAGTTTGTGAACATTCGGGCTTTCGATAAATTGGCCTAAGTACCTTTTAAAACAAGCTGCAATCTTTCTCCTGTTACGGCAAAATCCCCTTTGTATTTACCCCATGTGCGCACTTTAGTGGGGTATTTGGTATTTTGTTAAAGTGTTAGTGTTGTGTTCTGTCACAGTCACACTCAATGTGCAGAGACACCCCCCCCCCCCCCCCAAAAAAAAAAAAAACAACTGCTGTCTATTATAGTTTGTGTTAAAGTGGTTGACCAGCCTTTTTAAAGTGGTGGCCTGTACTCTAGATAGGCCATCGATAGCTGATCAATGGTGTCCAGCACACCCCACCTTCTCCCATCAGCTGGTCTGTGTTGCTCGCTCACTAGAAGTTGGTGCCAGAACTACTCTGCACCGTCAACATTGTAGTGGACAACGCTCGTCACTGCAGCACTGCTCCCATAGGTGTATTTACGGCACCTACCTCTGGTGACTTAGCTATACAGAACAGCTGATTGGCAGGGGTGTGAGTTGCTGGACCCCCCACTCATCAGCTACTAATGGCCTATCCCCAGAGGATAGGCCATCACTTTTATGTTGGACAACCCCTTTTAATTTCCTTTTTTTTTTTACTTTTATTTTCTCATCAGTATATTCACAAAGTTATAGTTATTAGAGACTGATTATTTTAAATCACCTAATCCAGTGGTGGCGAACCTATGGCACGGGTGCCAGAGGTGCCACTCACACCTCTCTCTGTGAGCACCTGCACCCTGGAAAAAGTCTAAGGTGTACCACTATGCCTTAGACTTTCTCTGCCATTCACCAGCGCAGGGCAGTGCACTGAATGTAGGCAGGCTTATATAGAGAAATGATAAAGTACATGGAAGATATACTATATTGGACTGTAGTATTCATTGCTGTGTTGGCACTTTGCAATAAATAAGTGGGTTTTGGGTTACAGTTTGGGCACTCGGTCCCTAAAAGGTTTGCCATTACTGACATAGGCCATCTCTAGAATGGGAGTCCCTAGTCCAGCCTTGCCCTTTGTGACTGGCCACCACATCCAACTGCCGGATGTGGGCAGGTTTTTGAAAACAGTGTATCCCACGATGCTACATCATTTGCTATAGAAGTTGCGGAAACAGCGTAGTGTAGTGAGCTTGGCTATTTCCGTAAATTCGACCACGTCTGGCAGCCAATTGCAGTGGGTGTAGTGGGATGGTGGGGGGCGGGGGTGTCAAGGCGGTCCCATTCTAGAGACAGATATGTGTCCCAGAGGTGAAACGCGTATCACACATTTAATTGAAATCCTGTAGCTATGCCATAAATGTCGTGATGAGAATACCGCTTTGAGGAATGCAACCTTGATTTCCACAAATTAGTACATAGCAATCCTTTCCCAGTGTTTGTAGAATGTATTATCTCTTCTAACCTTTATAACATGAAATCCTTCCAGTCATTTAGGGATGGGGAATATTTAGACCAGGGGTCAGCAACCTTTGTGAAACTACAACTCCCAGCATGCACACGTAGTTGCCTGTTCTTGTAGCTCCCACAGAAATGAAGGGAGGATTCTGGGAGTTGTAGCTTCAGAACAGCTGAAGTGCCGGAGGTTGCTGATCCCTGATTTAGACCTTACATGATTGAAATATGATAACAATATTAATGTGCGTCATTGTCATTTTATAGGCTATGGGATGATCTTCCACATTCTGTCATCGAATGGTCTGGCCGAGAAGACGGATGCCGTAAGTATAGAGTAAATGCTAATCATTTTTTTTTTTTCCAAGATGTGATGCAGATTGTTTAAGCCCCAATGTTTCACCTCAATAGAAAGCCGCATAAATGCAAAGAATCTGCCTGTGCTCTAAGGAGTATACGTAATGAACTGTAACAATGGCCTATTAATACTGCCGCAGTCTAACAGCAATGGTCAGAGGTGATACATGAAGCATGGTAGGTTTGTTCAGTGGGAAAGAAAACACTAAGGAGTTTCTGCTACAAAACAAGTCTCACAGTGTCGAAATGTTAAAAACGAACCACATCCCATTGCTCATCTCTTCAATTCTAATGTGTATACGCACAATAAACATGCGGTATTAAATTAATTTGTGTTTTCCAATCTCAGAGAGTGCCAAAAACTCATATGCAAATAGAAAATTGTACCGCCATATGGTAATGTAATAAACATTACAGTGCCCTCTGGGGCCAAAGTCATTTAACATCTTTGTTGCCAAAGGGGCTGCTCGTTTGTCACATAGGGATACCTTAAAAAATCTCTTGTATAACCAAGAGTAAAACAAGCCTATCATCCTGAACAATTAAGGACAAGTAAAAAAGATTTAGTTATTGTAGAATACTGTATATATGGATATTATACACAGTTGTAAAAGTCTCCTTCTAAGGCTCCATTCACACGTCCTCAATTCCGTTCCGCATTTTGTGGAACTGAATTGCGGACCCATTCATTTCTATGGGGCCGCACGATGTGCAGCCTGGATCCAGAAATGCAGACCCGCACTTCCGGGTCTTCAATTCTGATCCCGGACAAGAATAGGCATTTTCTATTAAGTGCCGGCGATGTGCGGTCTCCAAAATGCTGAACGCACATTGCCGGTGTACGTGTTTTGCGGATCCACGGATGTGTGAATGGACATTAATGGTAAGTGAGTGCAGATTCGTAAGATACTTAAATAACATGTAGAAGCTGATTCACTATAATATCACTACCAAGAGAATTTGTTTTCTAGAAAATGTTGAGCATATTGTATATAGGTCATTCAGTTTTACTCATTTTATTTATTTTTCTGCAAAAGTGGGATGGAGGGCTGGTCACCAACAATCAGTCATTACAGTGCCACCTGGCAGGACCTGGTACATTCATGTACTACATGGTCAGGCTGGCCTGTAATGCTACATGTATGGCCAGCAGCAGCTTTTGAAGCCCGGAACAACACTAATCAGTTGATCGGTGGGCCGGCTTCAACTGCTTTGGCTCATCTTAATGAGACCACTGTTTTAAAGGGAATCTGTCACCATGATCCTGGACTGTTATCTCTGGTAATACACGAGTAGTACAGCAAGGATTCCAGATGCCCCCCTACACACACACTGAAAGCTGTACTGAAATACTGCTGTGCTAACAGAATGGAGAGGACTATTGTGCGCATGCACAGCAGTCCTGACAATTTTGTTTTAGAGGAGCTTTAAATGCGGACAGTGGGGAGAATGGAGGGCATTAGGAAAACTTTAAAAAAAAATAGTGATCTGGACTCCTTATCTGCAGTACTACTCATGTATTACAGCAGATAATAGTCCAAGATCATGCTGACAAATTTCTTTTTAAAATAGTGAATATGGGTCTCTTTTTTTGTTTTTCTCCTCATAGTAATCCTCAATTTAGTGATTTAGCTGTCTCTCACTGGGAGAGCTGGGTGAGAGACCAGTAAGTGCCTGTCATCCGGTCTATACGGGTCTCTTAAAGACGTTATCCCCTGAACCTTAATCATAAAAATTCTGGCTTCTAGTGTGCAATGTTAGCGAAATGTTTTTATAAAGTTTTAACCAGAAGCAATCTCAGAAAAAGCTGTTTAAGAGGACTGAATATAATATCCTCAGGATAGGTCATCAATATCAGATAGGTGGGGGTCCAACACGCAGAGCTCCTGCCGATCCGCTGTATGAGTTGACGGTGCGCGCAGTGCCCACGTGCCGTCTCTCTTCTCTCTTCCTGCTCACTTCTGCTATGTCTATGGAAAATCAGCAGCAAACAGGAAGAGAGAAGGGAGACGGCACGTGGGCACTGCGCGCGCTGTCTTCTCTTACAGCTGTATGTGCCGGACGTCAGACCCCCGCCGATCTGATATTGATGACCTTTCATCAATATTAAAAGCCCGGACAACTCCTTTAATGACACATCTATTTAGTTATGTAGTGATAGAGCCTATGACCCCATATTCAAGGGTTAAAGTCATGGAAAAAGAATCTGTCCATATATTGTTCTAAATAATAATTTCAAGAAACAATATGACTAAATCTGTGCATCCATGTCCAGCTTTTAAGCTTGGGGTTACATGGGGATCTTGGTCATGATGCCCGTTGCATTACCAAGGTTTGCTGTGAAGTGTTGCAGTGCTACAGACATCTTTGGTCATGCGACGGGTGTCATGACCAAGATTGCAGTGTAACTCCAGGAACAGTGTGGCAAAATGGATACACAGTGTTATACCTATTGCAAAAGGAAATGGGGCCAATTAGGATCGAGAAAGCTGCCAATATACATGCTAAACGTTCATAGTTACTTTCCCTGGCTCTTTCAATCAAAGTTGCAAAGAGAGCAGAGCCTCTAGGAGTAATGGCAACGCCCTCATTGCTCCTAAAGGCTTATTTTCAAATATTTGAACATCATTATTCTCAGCAATGCAGACACGTGTGAACATAAGACCAACACAGATGCCATATTAGGCGATTTCTGGCGCAGATTGCAGTGCAAAGGTTATTTGCGCCGCAATCTGCGACTGTTCCCCACTCACACTAAGAAGAAAACAGGCATAGGAAAGCTGGCTTATATTTAGACCGGCGGTGGATATGCCGAAGTTATGTAGAGGTCGGCGTATCCACCGCTAGCTAAAGGGCTTATTAAGACCGGCATCTAATATATCCTTTGTGTTTTTGATAGTATAGGAATACACATTTGCAGCATCACACATCACCTTTGTGTTTTAGGTGCACATAACTTACATCCGTGGTATGTGATGAAGGATAAGCGTTAGAGGAATAATTTATGCAAAATCATATATATGTATGCAATCATTTTTCTATTACTTGACTGCTTTTAGTTGACTCCCTACGATCCAAGATATTGTAGTTCTCAGAGGACAGAGCTGAATTCTATAATGAGAACAATACAACCCTCCCTGTCTCTACAAGAATGTGACATAACCATGCTTTCAGGTTTAGACGCAAGAAAAAAATCGACAGAGTACATATTATGCACTAGAGCCATATTCAGATTTTTCATATTCGGTCTAAGGCCAGTCACACTTCCAGCTAGTACCTCCATAGCCGTGCGAAAAAGACGGATCCATAAAGCAGCAGCAACAATGCCCCAATATCTATAGAAGCCACAGTAACCTGGCCTCTTTCACACGGGCGTTGCGGGAAAAGGTGCGGGTGTGTTGCGGGAACATGCGCAATTTTTCTGCACGAGTGCAAAACATTGTAATGTGTTTTGCACGCGTGTGAGAAAAATCTGCATGTGATGACCAGAGTGACGTCACCACAGGTCCTTTTCCTGCACACAGCAAAAAAGAAGACAGAAGAGAAGTCGGGCTGCTCGAGCAAGTGGATTAAGGTGAGTAAATTTTTTTTTATTTTTTAACACCTCCAGCGCTATTGTAATATGCATTCTGTATTCAGAATGCTATTATTATCCCTTATAACCATGTTATAAGGAAAAATAATAATGATTGGGTCCCCATCCCGATCGTCACCTAGCAACCGTGCGTGAAAATCGCACCGAATCCGCACTTGCTTGCGGATGCTTGCGATTTTCACGCAACCCCATTCATTTCTATGGGGCCTGCGTTACTTGAAAAATGCACAAAGAGGAGCATGCTGCAATTTTCATGCAACGCATAAGTGATGCGTGAAAATCACCGCTCGTGTGCACAGCCCCATAGAAAGAATGGGTCAGGATTCAGTGCGGGTGCAATGCTTTTAACTCGTGCATTGCACCCGCGCGGAATACTCGCCCATGTGAAAGGGGCCTAACACATTTGAGGCCATTAATTGACGTGAAAATGGAGAAGTGAGCTCGGCACCGGAAATGGAACTTCGGTTACCCCCTGCACCCTACTTGGGCAAGAATTCCCTTGTATGAAATAGCGCAACAGACGGAGCTATTACATACAGCAGAAATAAAGGTATACTAACATATCCTAGTCAAAAGGACCCCTTGTGGCCTCCGTCAGGAAAATGGAAGCCTATGGATAAGTTTTAACATATGTGCTGTGAACTTTCCTGCTGCATAAGGCAAACAGCAGTGTAAATGTAGCCTTACTTGACTTTGCTCCTATTAACCAGGCCTGACCCTACATTTTCTGGCTACCAAAATAATCTGTTTTACATTTTTTGTACAAAAAGTGCAAAAAATGTTTTAAATCTATTTTTTATTTTAACTTTTGCAAATTCTCACTAAATAACGTGTTAGAATGGGTTCTATGTTTTTTTCCATTTTTTCTTCTGTTTCGTCAATACACAATGGGGGGAATATCCTCAATCTTCATCAGACCTCAGATCACAACCCCAATCTTCATCAGACCCTCAATCTTCGTCAAACCTCAGATCAGACCCACAATCTTTATCAAATCTCAGGTCAGACAAAAAAATAAATAAATAAACTTTTCTCTCCTGCTCTGAATGCCACCACTTAGGAGATCCAGCACTCTTTTTCAGCAGCACTGCACTGTGATCTGACGTCACCAGTGTCAAGTCATAGTGCGCTCTTATGCACATTATGTCCTGATGCTGTACGCTGTCAGGACACGGCACAGTGCGATGCCCAGAGAAGACCAGGGACCAGCACCTGCTACATTCTTCCGTCCTACTATACCAGTGATGGGCAAACTGCGGCTCTCCAGCTGTTGTAAAACTACAACTCCCAGTATGCCTACAGCGATCAGCCTACAGCAGGGCATGATGGGATTTGTAGTTTTACAACAGCTGGAGAGCCAGAGTTTGCCCATCACTGTACTATACGATTATGAAAGCGCTCCTTTGCATTCACTTTATAATACGCACTTCCATTTTGCTCCCATTTTTCGGGGGAAAAAGTGCATCTTAGGCCTCATGCACACGGCCGTTGTTTTGGTCCGCATCCGAGCCGCAGTTTTTTGCGGTTCGGATGCGGACCCATTCACTTCATCAGCGCCGCAAAAGATGTGGATATCACTCTGTGTGCTGTCCGCATCCGTTGCTCCGTTCGGTGGCCCCACAGAATAGGCAGACAAGAATAGGCAGTTACATCAATGGCTGTCCGTGCCGTTCCACAAATTGCGGAGCGCAAACGGACGCCATCCGTGTTTTGCGGATCCCCAATTTGCGGACCGCAAAACACACAACGGTCGTGTGCATGTAGCCTTATAGTGTGGTAAATAAGGTAAATATGTCAGGCATGGGGGAGGTTACACCCCATCTGTTGTCATGTCCACTTTTCAGAAAAGTGAGTGCGGTGTAAAACCTTAAAACTTGCATTGCAAAAAAAAAAAGTTAACTTTTTGAAAGCACACATGAGGTTAATTCATTAATTCCCCCAAATAGGTATAATCTTTGGTGATCAGCTATTGTGATGGATGGGTTGGTGGGGGTGTTTCTTTACACACACATTATATATATATCCGATGCTGAGTTGAGTCTGCCATATCGGCGGGAACCTGTAGATCACATGATGCCTCAGTCACATATAGACAGTGGCACTTTTTTAGGCTGTTCCAATTACAGATTTTTTTTAATACGGAAATCAAACACCAATCTGAAAAAATGTATTTAACCACTTCATTACCAGGGTGACAGGCCAAGAAAAAACTGAAAATTATAATATATATATATATATATATATATATATATATTTGAAAACCTTTTGTAGCAGGAAAAAAAATAAGTAAAAAATATATATTTAAAAAAAAACATTACCTTATGTTTGTACTGTGAAAATGGATGCTACTTGTGTAATTTATTACTGGCTGAGCTCAGCACAAGACCTCAGAGGACTGGAGCGCATTTAGGATTTCTGCCCAAACCCCTGAAGAAGCCAGTGATCTGGTGAAACATGCTGGGGGGCAGTTGATTGTTTTAAACAATTGTTGTCCACTCCAATGTTGCTTATTAGCTTAGAAGTCCTTGTGTAGGACATTTCATTCAATATAGCAAGGTTTTTAAGCTAGGTCCAGGGCTTAGCAGCATGTGTGCAGTGTGTGAATGCGTCCTGACAGCTACTGACGTAGTGTCAGACAAGTGTGCAGTGCTGGGAACGTCTGTGTGTAGGAGCACAGTCACCTATTCAATTTAATCCGTTTTTGCAGGCAACTACAGGTAGTTCTCTTACATCAGGCTATCTACACATTGCCCCCCTATGTTCAAGCTCTGCGGATATAGTTGTGGTGAATAGGAGATAGTTGCTGCCAAGGTGAGGGAGATGTGCACTATGTCGTCAACTCTTTGGGGTGGCAACAAAGTGTTGTAATTGCTTGTTATGGCTCACAGCCGTTTTATCACTATGTCAAATTAAAAGTGAAGTTTTAATACACACTTTATACCTGGGTCAAGATAGGCCATTCTTGGCATTAATATATATATGTGTATACAAATACCTTTACCCAGGTTAGGTCCCCTCCCCCTTTTTTGAAAACGATTTAGGATTGTGGAGGCCTATTTTCTTATTGCTGGTTCTATGGCACCGTATATTACAACATATTGTACAGTGCCAAAATGTTAGAACCTCCTACAAAGTGGCTATTTTTTTATGTTGACCCACTAAGGTACGGTATTCATCTTAGGGAAATTTTAACATTTTGGCTTTGTGTAATTTTTATATATTTTACGCCCCCTACCCCTAAAAACCTTATACTAAATGTAGCTGTATGTATTAATGGTAAAAATTAATAAAAACTCTTTTATCATAAACATTTTTATGAAACAAAAAGGAAAAAAGTGTACATTTGTATATTTTACACAGACAAAGTTGGCTATATACACTATTGCTAAAACTAATAACTATCTTTTTTATTAGCTATAACTTTATTTTACTTCATTTTTATTTATTTTCTAAATGTATTTTTTGCAAAAAAATTTGAATGGAAAAAACTGAATTAACTCCTTCCTGCCACAGTCAGGGTAGGAAGGGGTTCATTCACAGGCAGCAGGATCACAGTTCACTTTACAGCCAGCCGGGGTCACTCTCACATAGCTGAAAGCGTCCCGGCTGACCTTATATACTTTTCTTCACAGAGGACTGTTGTTTCAGCATGACCACTTGGGCTGGTCTCTTGACTATGACTGCAGCTGTCTAGTGACAATGCGGTCAAGGTGATTTTCAGCGCTACTGGGCGGTGGCAGACCGTAATGTAACGTATATAGTTGTGCGGCAGTAGACAACTGGTTGTGTTTTATTTCAAAATTGCTGTTCATAGCTCTAAGTTATAAAATTCTTAAGCTATATTAAAGAAACCAATTTTTCAGTCAAAAAAATTGTTTTGCTATTTTTCTTAAGCTATTCTCTTCTTTGGAAAGGCTAAAGGGCAGTGACCCAGTTTATAATTTACAACTGTTTCTTTTCATGGCCTATATTTCGGTACACCTACTAAATCTCAAATCTGTTTTATTCATCTGCAGAAGAACTGGCCAAGTTCATGGATGATGTCTCGTTATTGAAGTACAGTGAAAAGCCAAATTATCCAGCCCTGAAGAGAATCTTGCTGAAGGCTCTTGATTCTATGGGGACAAGTCTTAGTTCTCCACTGATTATTTCAGATGCAGGAACCTTTCGGAAAGTGTCCACAGGAAATACAAAAAAGGTATAGTAATATCCTCATGTTTGCTGTATTACTGCATGATGAAAGGGGCAACTTTAATACAAGCTGCTTTACAGCCCTCACTGCTCTGAGTGACAGCTGTAGTGGTCTCCTGGTTGGATGCTATAGCTGTCGCTCTAAATGCGGGGAGGGTTTGTGAGAGTACGTAACAGTGCAGCTCCATCTCTAGTCACTTTCAGAATCTAGGAGAATAAAAATTCATATTCACACTACTCCTGCTCAAGAGCAGGTATGTTTATCCTGCCCCCCAGTCCTACCTAAAGCTACATTCACACTTGCGCTAACAGGGTCCGGCAGGCTGTTCCGCCAGAGGAACAGCCTGCCAGATCCGTACTAACACTAGACCATATGTTCCGCCGGAAGTCCGCTCCGGCCCCATTCACTATAATGAGGCATGCAGAGAGGCATACTGCAGTCTTTGTCCGGCTGCCTCTCGGCATGTTTGCCATGCTGTGGCTGGACCGCCGGCCCGTCCCCATTATAGTGAATGGGGCTGGAGTGGACATCCGGCGGCACACATGAGCTAGCGTTAGTACGGATCTGGCAGGCTGTTCCCCTGCCGGACCCCGTTAGCGCAAGTATGAAAATAGCCTAACGCTGTCAGCAGTTGAGGGTGGTCAAAACTGTTGACCGACCTTACATCTTATTGCTTACTCCAGTGAATGAATAGATATCAAGGGGGATTTGTCAAAACTGGTGTAAAGAAAAACTGAATTTTCCTTTGGAAAATGAAAGATGGAATCT
Organism: Bufo gargarizans; assembly: GCF_014858855.1. Classification (NCBI taxonomy): domain Eukaryota; kingdom Metazoa; phylum Chordata; class Amphibia; order Anura; family Bufonidae; genus Bufo; species Bufo gargarizans. Next base: position 446,432,224 of record NC_058083.1, read on the forward strand.
GATGCTGTAGGCGACTAAGCCAGTTTTCCTTTACACCAGGTTTCATAAATCTCCCCCATAGTGTATTAATCTGGGTCCCTCTATGGTTTCATGCGCATGACTGTATGGAGTTGTACAAAGCCTATAGACGTTTATGGGCCTTTCTGTACCACTCTTTGTGTAATATGGCATTTGTCAATTACTGTATATACTGAAAGTATACTTCATGGCACTGCCTTTTGTATTGATGAGTTTACCACATTTTTTTTTTTCCCTCCATCTCTGCAAGAAATGGTATATCACTAGTATATATCATCACTTGCAATTGGTGGAAGTCTAACCCTTGGGGATCCCACTGATTATCAGAACAGAGCAGTTGAGCAGACCCTTTGGCATTTTATCTGCAAATCGCCACTTGCAACCAGGTACTGTACAGAGCACCACAGCACAGCTCCGTTCCAGTGAACATACACACATCATTGAAACAGAACTGTGTTTTAGCAAAAATTCAAGCACAGTGGCCCTTTCATTCCAGAACTTTAATTCCGTCATTAACCATCCTAGAAGATTATGGAGGAGAGAGAAGTGCTTTAGGGAGAGCCACCACACGGCCAGTCTGATGGATTTATCACAGAATGGCATTCTTCAGAAGCTATGTACTATGAAACACAGAAGCTGGAGGAACCAAACAGTTTAACATTTTTAATACTCTAACTTTAACTGTATCTAAATCAATTTAAAAGGTATCCATAGTTGTAAATTCAACTGGAGCACTCATATTAAGGCCTCATCTTTCTTGATTCCTGTAATCATGTACAGATCTGATTAGAGCAGTGTATGCTTCATTTGGGGTCTGTGTTCTCTAACTGCAGATGCTTTCTTCAGAGTGGGGAAGGGGGGGGGGGGGGGGGTCAGCGGTCTTACCTGCTTGTTCTACCACTGTGTAAGGCCCCATGCACCTAACGGTGTCTGTTTTTATGGTCCGTAAATCGCGGATCCGCAAAACACAGATGCAGTCTGTGTTGCATCTTCATTTTCTATGGGTCTGCGTTTTGCTGACAAGTATAGGACATGTTCCATCTTTTTTTAGAACGGACATACAGATGTGGAAAGAGCACGGATCATCCATGTGCTTTCTGCATCCGTGTGTCGGTTCCACAAAACACTGGGTCCACAAATAAAATGCAGATGGCACACAGACCACATCTGTATTTTGCAGATCCATTATACGGATACAGTCGTGTGCATGGGGTCTAAAGTGTAGAGTAATCATGAACAGGATTTCTTGGCTCACAGGCTACAAGGGGTGGAGTATGAATAGTATACCAGGAGTACAGTTGTGAGACAAGATACATAGAGCTCTATAGGCCACTATTACTAGCACTGTCTACCAGTTAAAATGGTGGACATGATAGAAATAAAAAAGAGGTGGTTAGATCAAAAAGTATCCGGGCCCATCCATCAGCGGCAAAGTGACCGCAATATGGATGGGTACCTAACTCTAAACCTATTTCTATGCCATTCACGGGCATCTACTTTCAAGGAGAGCCTAACCGATCAAAAACTGACTGCTACCATTATTACCTCCTAAGGTATATTCACACGACCGTGCAGAACGCACAGGGCCGGCGCTATGTAGAAAATGCCTATTCTTGTCCACAATCGGACATGTTCTATATTTTTGGCAGGGCTTAAAAATGGAACTACGGGTGTGGATAGCACACGTTGTGCGGTCTGCATCTGTTGCGGCCCCATTGGAATGAATTGCGGAACGGATGTGGACCCATTTTTACGGTCGTGTGAATGTAGCCTTAGGATTAGCAGGCAATGACCTGTTGTGTCAATCTGTGCCAGCAAACCATTCATGAGCAGGAGGCGCTTGGTCAGCTATGCACGTCACCGAATTAAAGAAGGCTGTGAAGGGGAAAGGTTAATAACATCATTCAACAAGGAAGTCGCCACACTGGATATATGCTGTACAAGAATCATAAAACAATCACTAAATAAGTCAGTGCATCCTACAAGCGAAAGGTGGATCAGTGATGTTATGGGGGTGCTACAGACTCTTGGACCCCCCTGCTGCAACCAGCTGATTATTACAAACTCTTACCAGACAAGAGTCTAAAACTAATGATGGAATATTATATATGTGATAATAGATCTGTTATGTAAAGTGGACTCACTATAAGCTTCAATACGTTCACAATTTTCTTGTCCACAAATTATACTTGTAAATACATTTTATACAAAATCATGAAACAATATACCCGAGTGATAAGTGAATGCAAACATTTGCTATTTAATGTAAATTACTACGCGATTACATTCAGCATCTCAAGTGAAGACGGCAAAGTCTTGTCTTTTTCGTCCTTCCTGCTTAGCATAATTAAAAGCATCAGCCAGTGACCTTTTTCAGACATATCATGTGTGGAAAGAAGACGATTTCCATCCAGTGCACTTGCAATGTGGAAGGGTCAAGATGCTTTAAATTTTTAATATATCTTATGAAATTTGGCCACGGGGACGTGCACAGCAGCCAAGAATGCAGGGTGCAAACGAACAAGAATGATGGTCTGATAGATAAACGGTGATTCAAGCATCAGTACACAGATGGTTCTGATTTGCTGTGTTTTAAGCTGCTTCGACTGAAGACATAAAATATCCTTCTAGTCATAAATTAGCTCTTTGGAAGGAAACCTTGGCACTGGAGCTTTACAACCTTCAATTAGTAGGGGAAGAAGAATTTCAATGACTGTGGTATTGACATCTGTAGGCTTGCATAGTAATCATTCCTAATAGAAATGAATATCTGTTTGAGGAGGTTTTGCATGGCTAATTAGCTACTATTGAGAATATGTAATTTTTGCATGATCTCCCGATTGTCACCTTTCTCTTATGATACAATTACATCTTACTGTAGCGAAGGACTTCAAGTCCAATACTTGGACAGTAGAAAATTGAACCCAGCCAGTATCATTAAACATTTTTTGTTTGCCAATTTTTTTTATTTTGGGATCTGATCAATTTTTTTTTCTCCATTGTCCATGGTATTATAGCATATTGTGTTTTTACAGTGGGTTGTAAAAGTGCACCTCAATTAGAACAAGCATGTCAAAGCAAGGGTATTTTTGTAAGCCAGCCAGGTTACACGGAAGTTGGTAGTGTAAGTCATTATGAAAGTTGGCCATACACTTTAAAGTTGATTTAAACTGGACGATGTCAATCAAAATGGGTTGAAATTTAACAATGAGCCATCGTTTTAGCCGACCGATGAAAGAGCGGATTGTGGACCCTTTGAAATCAATAAGTCCATACTGCGATGTGGAAGGCAGGCGGCTGCTGCCCGTGTTTTGCGTATCCACAGCTTGCCGTCCACAAAAAGGGCATGGCCGTCACATGTTCGCGTGAAAGCACCCTAACTGCTGTTCAACCATCAACCCTCTTTAATGTGTTTAGTCACTTTTAGGCTCTGTTCACATCGGCAGTTTATTTGGGGACAATTTCCTGATCCCACTGTATGGACTTACAGGGTGGTATAGGTTGCCCACAGGCATGCATTATGAAAAGCATACATACAGTACACAGTGTGGTATGGATTTTGTAATGTGTCCCTCAGCGCAGGAAAGCGTAGTAGGCTATGCTTTCCTATACATAAAAAAATAAAAAATAAAGGATATGCTGACATACCCACCCATTGTGTGTTAAAAAGACACTCTTTTTGCATACACTGGGTAAATAGAGACCTGTGGACACATATGAGGTATATGGTGCTTAACCCCTTAAGGACTTAGGATGTACCTGTACGCCATGTTTGCAGAGTCCTTAAGGACTAACTTTAAAAATACATTGCGGCGGGAGTTAAATCATTCAGTGGGCATCCTGTCACAACGCCTGTCATGTGATTTTCTCTCCCCCCCCCCCCCCCTGCGCAAAGCGCAGGTCATTTCATTTCGTTTCTTGAAAACGTTTCACAGACATTAATTCTTGTGTAACACCTAAAGGGTTAACAAAGTTTGTAAAATAAGTTTTGAATACGTTGAGGGGTGTAGTTTATAGAATGGGGTTATTTGTGGGTGGTTTCTATTATGTAAGCTTTGCAAAGTGACTTCAGACCTGAACTGGTCCCTAAAAATTGGGTTTTTGAAAATTTCAGAAAAACTTCTAAGCCTTGTAACATCCCCAAAAACTAAAATATAATTTCCAAAATGATCCAAACATGAAGTAGACATACAGTTGCAATGAAAAGTATGTGAACCCTTTGGAATTATATGGATTTCTGCATAAATTGGTCATAAAATGTGATCTGATCTTCACCTAAGTCACAACAATAGACAATCACAGCCTGCTTAACCTACCGTATTTTTCGCCCCATAAGACGCACTTTTCCCCCCAAAAAAATCGGGGGGAAATGGCCCTGCGTCTTATGGGGCGAATGCTGACAATTTAACATCGCTGGATGCGATGTAGCGTGAGCTGGGGCCGGGGGAGGGACTGGGAGGAGGAGCTGGGGGCCGGGAATAGCGGCGGGGCGGTGCAATCAGTGTAGTATAGCACCGCCCCGCCGCTCCAGTATACTAATATTAAATGTCTTAGTCGATTAAAATATATTAGATATGCCCCCTCACTCCTATATTGATAATCGAACCTTAAATCCTCATCCTAGGTGCTGTAATGCAGGCTGGGCGGGCGGCAGCGTAACTCTGATGTCACGTGCCTGCGCCGCCTACTTTATGAATGAAGCAGGCGGCGCAGGCAAGTGACGTCAGCGAGTGACGCGCCGGCCGCCCGGCCTGCATTACAGCACCTAGGATGAGGATTTAAGGTTCGATTAGCAATATAGGAGTGAGGGGGCATATATAATGCAATTTAATTGAATAAGACAATTAATATAAGTATACATGCGGCGGCGGCGGCGGGGGGGGGGGGTGGTGGGATCTATTGGATGATCGAGCTGATGGCACAGTTAAGGGGGGGGGGGTCGCCACTGTTATGGGCTGGGGGGCTGTGGATGGCACTGTTATGGGGTGGGGGGGTCTGTGGATGGCACATATGTAACAGTGCCACCCACAGATCCCCCCTGTAACAGTGCCATCCACAGATCCCCCCTGTAACAGTGCCATCCACAGATCCCCCCCTGTAACAGTGCCATCCACAGATCCCCCCTGTAACAGTGCTATCCACAGATCCCCCCCCCCCTGTAACAGTGCCATCCACAGATCCCCCCCTGTAACAGTGTCCGTCATCCACAGATCCCCCCCATAACAGTGTCCGTCATCCACAGATCCCCCCATAACAGTGTCCGTCATCCACAGATCCCCCCATAACAGTGTCCGTCATCCACAGATCCCCCCATAACAGTGTCCGTCATCCACAGATCCCCCCATAACAGTGTCCGTCATCCACAGATCCCCCCATAACAGTGTCCGTCATCCACAGATCCCCCCCATAACAGTGTCCGTCATCCACAGATCCCCCCATAACAGTGTCCGTCATCCACAGATCCCCCCATAACAGTGTCCGTCATCCACAGATCCCCCCATAACAGTGTCCGTCATCCACAGATCCCCCCATAACAGTGTCCGTCATCCACAGATCCCCCCATAACAGTGTCCGTCATCCACAGATCCCCCCATAACAGTGTCCGTCAGCCACAGATCCCCCCATAACAGTGTCCCCCACAGACCACCATTAGTTCCAAACCCACCAAAAGCACACCTTTTGGTTAAAAATAATTTTTTTCTTATTTTCCTCCCCAAAAACCTAGGTGCGTCTTATGGGCCGGTGCGTCCAATAGGGCGAAAAATACGGTAATAACACACAAAGTATTAAATGTTACCATATTTTTATCGAACACACCATGTAAACATTCACAGTGCAGGTGAAAAAAGTATGTGAACCCCTAGACTAATGACATCTCCAAGAGCTAATTGGAGTGAGGTGTCAGCCAACTGCAGTCTATTTAATGAGATGAGATTGGAGGTGTTGGTTACAGCTGGCCTGCCCTATAAAAAACAGACACAAGTTCTGGATTTGCTTTTCACAAGAAGCATTGCCTGATGTGAATGATGCCTCGCACAAAAGAGCTCTCAGAAAACCTACAATTAAGAATTGTTGACTTGCAGAAAGATGGAAAGGGTTATAAAAGTATCTCCAAAAGCCTTGCTGTTCATCAGTCCACGGTAAGACAAATTGTCTATAAATGGAGAAAGTTCAGCACTGCTGCTACTCTCCCTAGGAGTGGCCGTCCTGTAAAGATGACTGCAAGAGCACAGCGCAGACTGCTCAATGAGGTGAAGAAGAATGCTAGAGTGTCAGCTAAAGACTTACAAAAGTCTTTGGCATATGCTAACATCCCTGTTAGTGAATCTATGATACGTAAAACACTAAACAAGAATGGGTTTCATGGGAGGATACAACAGAGGAAGCCACTGCTGTCCCAAAAAAACATTGCTGCACGTTTACAGTTTGCACAAGAGCACCTGGATGTTCCACAGCAGTACTGGCAAAATATTCTGTGGACAGATGAAACCAAAGTTGAGTTTTTGGAAGAAACACACAACACTATGTGTGGAGAAAGAGGCACAGCACACCAACATCAAAACCTCATCCCAACTGTGATGTATGATGGTGGTGGCATCATGGTTTGGGGCTGCTTTGCTGTGTCAGGGCCTGGATGGATTGCTATCATCGAAGGAAAAATAAATTCCCAAGTTTATCAAGACATTTTGCAGGAGAACTTAAGGCCATCTGTCCACCAGCTGAAGCTCGACAGAAGATGGGTGTTGAAACAGGACAACGACCCAAAGCATAGAAGTAAATCAACAACAGAATGGCTTAAACAGAAGAAAATACGACTTCTGGATGCTGTGGCATGACCTCATGAAAGCCATTCACACCAGACATCCCAAGAATATTGCTGAACTGAAACAGTTCTGTAAAGAGGAATGGTCAAGAATTACTCCTGACCGTTGTGCAAGTCTAATCTGCAACTACAGGAAACGTTTGGTTGAAGTTATTGCTGCCAAAGGAGGTTCAACCAGTTATTAAATCTTAGGGTTCACATACTTTTTCCACCTGCACTGTGAATGATTACATGGTGTGTTCAATAAAAACATGGTAACATTTAATTATTTGTGTGTTATTAGTTTAAGCAGACTGTTATTGTCTATTGTTGCGACTTAGATGAAGATCAGATCACATTTTTCGACCAATTTGTGCAGAAATCCATATAAATCCAAAGGGTTCACATACTTTTTCTTGCAACTGTATGGGGAATGTAAAGTAATAACTATTTTTGGAGGTATTACTATGTATTATAGAAGTTGAGAAATTGAAACTTGGAAATTTAAATTTTTTTACACATTTTTGGTAAAAACATTTTTTTTATAAATAAAAATGTTTTTTTTTTTTTACCAGTGTCATGAAGTACAATATGTGACGAAAAAACAATCTCTGAATGGCCTGGATAAGTCAAAGCGTTTAAAGTTATCAGCACTTAAAGTGACACTGGTCAGATTTGTAAAAAATGGCCAAGTCCTTAAGGTGAAATAGGGCTGAGTCCTTAAAGGGTTAAAGAAGCACTTCCACAAAAAGTTTTTTTCTGTGACCTGTTAACAAGGTATATGATGTAAACTGTAGTGAAGGTAATTTTCTTACCAGTGACTGTATTTGTGAGTTATAACTTCTGATCCTCAGCTGTGTCATTTGACCAGCACTCCAAATAATACAGCATCTTGTGTGTGGACAGGAAGCCAGTTTCTCTATGTATTCCTACGGGAGCCTCAATGTCAGTCTCCTAGGAGTGAATAGAGAAGTATTTGACTTTCTGTCCTTTGTGACTAGAAGAGAGTCACATGACACAGCTGAGGATCAGAAGGGAAGTTATAACTCTCTAATGCAGTCACTAGTAAGAGAATTACATTTACTACAGTTCACATCATGTACCTTTCTAACAGGTCAGAGAATATTTTTTTTGTTGGAGTACTTCTTTACTATATCCAATATGTAGAAGCACAATTTTGTTTTTGGTCTTTTTTTTTTTTTGTATATCAGTATGGATAAATGCATTGTATAGTGTAGCATTAAAACAGCCTGGAGTCATTCTAGGG